>NW_006800152.1:915485-934888 GCF_000485575.1 Poecilia formosa
ACACACACACACACACACACACACACACACACCCACTCCGCTGCAGAGCCACGTGCTTGTCGTCTGGTCCAAGTTTTACGGTTATGATTTGTGAGGTTCTGGAGTCAAGAAAATGTTGGTTTCTAACATTTAGATGAATGTTATGAAGCCTGGCAACAGTGAAGCTTAGATGTTAAAAGGTCCCTCAGAGATCTCCAGATTTATATTTTCTGTATCATGAAGATATTTTATGATTCAACAGTGTACTTTTAGTGATAAATAAGAAAAAAAAAATAGGACTTGTGTGTAATGTTTTTCCATCAAACGAGGTTTGGTTGCTCCAGACTTGAATGCATTCCAGTGGAGTTTGTGGTTTTCATTTAAAATCAGATATCTATGGCAGATGACACATTTGTGACGGTCAGGCACATTTCTGAAAGTTTTCTAGTCTAATGTAGATTCAGGTTTAATGGAAACAAGTGTGGGGTTTACATAATTGTCGTCTCTCATGTCACTTTAACCTGTGGTTTTCTGCACCGAGGTTTTAGTGTCGTGAGATGGCGAGTCTATCCAGCTGCTCCCGACCCGCAAAATGCGAGCATTAACGGTAGCAGAAAATGATGGGGGCTTTACATGTGGCTTTGAAGAGACTTCGGTTGACATCAGAGCAGTCTTTGAAAGTCTGTCGCTGCTGTAAGATGGAAAATCTCCCTGGTGTGGGCAGGACTTGCATCACTGAGGAACTTAAACTAATATAAGGGTGCCTCGTTGGCTTGAACTGTTTACTTCCTGATGTTTGGTAACAGAGAGCTATATTCAGCCTGAATTAGTCACTTACTGCAAAATCTATTAGACCAAATCATCCAAATTTGTTTTGTTTTGGTCATTTATTTCAGAATAGTTTTTGTGTTTTTAGCCGCCTCGTCATGTCTCGTTTTCTTAGAGGTAAAAAAAACAACATTTTGCTTAAGCACTGCGAATCAATTTCACTCAGTTTCTTAGTGGAGGATTATCCATTTCATTGACAATTACAAAGAAAAGTAATCGTACCATTTATGGTTGCGAATAAATCGTCAACTCAGTGTCAGTGGGTGTAGTAAAAATATCACAGGAGGCTTTTTGGAAAACATTGTTGACTGATTTAGTCCAGGCTGACACTTTAGATGCAGAGCATTACTGTAACATTCAGCTTTTTGGATAAATAAATAATAAGCTCTGGCTTTTTCATTCAGTTTACACTTTCAGTGTAAAGTGTTTGTCTTGCTTCAGTTTCCACATGAGATTCAGTTTCATTTAGTTAATGGGGAACAAAGTGTGAAGAAAATCCAATATTTCTCAATAAAATCCTCGTTGCTTGATATTCTAATATCATGCAGCTGTAAAAAAAAAATTCTCAAATGTCAAATTTAATTAGTTTTACTGTGTGTTAATTAGTACTTTTTGTATGCTGACAGAAACCACTTCCTGTAGCCTCATTGCCATCTTTTCCTTGCAGTAGATTACAGAGAAGCCTTATAAATCAGGGCTGTAGAGCAGGTGTGAGCGTCTCTAGGGTGGGTGTTAGTTGGCGTATGGTCGGTGGCCGGAGCCAATCACAACAGCAAAAGCTGACATGAGTTGGGAGCCGCGCTGGTTGACTGTGTTCCTGTTTCAAGCTTCAGGTTTGCTATTTTAAGCGGGAACACGCTTGAGTCACCGGACAGAAACACTCACGCCCATGATGAAACAAAATGAGTGGGCGTTTAGCCTAACTGGGGATGTTTGAGTTTTGCTTTGTGCTGTGTGTTAGAAAATATTATTCTAACACACACTCCTTTGTAGAAAGCTTTTATGACAGGGACAGACTATATTTAGTCTGGTTAGTGGGTCACTGTGGTGTTTCTGTTTTATAGCAGTCTAGGGCTCAATTAAAGTCACCCCTGACCACCTGTCAGAGATCATATTTGACGTCCTGTCCCTTGTTCTCTACACACCTGACTCCTCTTAGCACCTAGAAATGGCATCACTAAAGTTGCTGTATGTAACTTTTACAAAAATATGTTTTTTCCATATTTGTTAAAACTGTCACCATGTCCTGACTGTGTAACACGACACAGATCATCTGTGTAAAGATCAATCTCCTCTGCCTCCTCCCAGTGCTGCTATTGTCATCTGAAGAAATGCACCTCTCTCACTCAAAAGCAACCAATCAGAGCCAGGAGGAGGAGCTTAGTGCTGTCAATCATTCCAGTGTACGCAACATAACTGTTACAGAAAAACTGTTTATTTACTGTTATGCTAACTAGCCTTAGCATTCATGGCAGGACTGGTTGTGGGGAACTAGCAGTAGCGTAGCAGAGAGTAAGGGGAGGATGTCAGCAGCGAGTACACAAGCTGATTGACAGTGATAAGTTCTGCCAATGCGCTCTGATTGGTTGTTTCCTGTTAGCACTAGGAGAAGACAGACTAGCAGAATTTTTCCATAAACGTTATGTACCAGTTTGATGCTCTTCTGCTTTTTGTTGGGACAATTTTGAAAAACAAACTTTTAATCCAGTGGGATCAAACTCCACTGTTAAGAAATATATATATTTTTTTCCAGCAAATCTGCTGTAGCAACATTACTGAAACCCTTAAAGCAGGTGAAGCTTTTCAATGGGTACTTTGTCCTTTGAAGTTGATCAGAGTGCTGGAGAATCTTTAGTCAGTAACTCAATACTTTTTGTTTTCCTTGGGTATAAATATAACGGTGACACAGAGGCGTTTCTTGAAAATGAGAAAGCCTGGTGAAGTTTGAATAAACAACAGATAGAAGTGTTTTTGTCTTGTTCAGACTAAAATCCCGTTTGGAACTGGATATCTTTAAAAAAAAAAAAAACGTGACTTGGACGATTTAACTAAATGACTGTGGGATCAAAGGGAAATAAATGTCGGTCTCATGATTTGGTCTAAGTGTGAAAATGTGAAACGGTGAGGTCAGGGTGAAAGATGCTGATTGATACAAAAAAACATTCAGCCAATTTAGGTGGTGGAGAGGGAGGAAAGAAAACCTTGTATCCTAAGGTAGAATTATTTTCTGCTGACTGGAGTCAAACCACAGGCTGTATGTGAAAATGTAAACTCACCATCAGCAGTAATAATGCAGAACAGATGCAGGGAACACGAAAACGTACAGAAACTGTTTGGCAACCTCCTTTTTTCCACAAAAACAGCAGGAAAAGGAATAACGCAGTAGGTTGGTTTATCTTTCTTTTATCTGTGTGTAAAGCTAATTCCCAAATCATACACTCAACTCATTTTTCTCTGTATTCAATTTCAACTTATCCTACTGCTGATAAATGGAGCCAAAGGAAAATTACACTTAATTCAATCACAGAACTGGGCTGAATTATTATCCGCCGTATTTACAGGCAAATCAAGACCGCTCGAATTCCTGATGAGAACCGATCGCAGCTCCCAGGAATACGAGATGATGAAGTGTGTGTTTTTTGGATGTCCTAAAAGGTGTTTTGATTGGAAGGCGTTTTCAGGAACCGCTCACTCAGTTTGACTTTTTTCCCCCTTCTTTCCTTTTGTCCCTTTCTCCCCTCTCTCTCTTTTCAGGGACATCAAGCCTGACAACATTCTGCTGGATATGAACGGCCACATCCGCCTGGCCGACTTCGGCTCCTGCCTGAAGCTCATGGAGGATGGGACGGTAGGTTTTGACTGCGCTGCTGCCGCCGCTGCTGCTGTTGTTCCTCCCGGTCCAAAGCAAACAAAACCAGAGTTTTACTAACCTCGCTGCCTTAACCCTGGGGGTCTCCCATGAGGAGTGTGCGGTTCGGCTGCTTGGCCTGGCTTGCAGGTTGCGATTCAGACGATTCTCCTGATGTTACAGGAAGGAAAACTGAAGAGATGAAATGAAAGATTACAGAGCGGAAAATGCTAATAATAAGGGCGACAGCTCCAAGTCTGAAAGTGGGATGAAAGTGATGCAGAGACTCCAGTTACCCCAAAAAAAATAAGATTCCTTGTTTTAATCAGTTACATTAATTCATTTAAATGGTGTACTTTACTAAATAGCACAAAAAGATGTTTATGTTTAAGAAAATACGAGAACATGAGGAGAGGAAGCAGAACTGCTACGTAAACAGTCTTCACCCACTTCAAAATAAGAGCATGAATATAACCATCCAACTATTTGAAGAGTTCTTGACAGTCAATGACCAAAACTTCAACACAGGTTGTAGACTGATTTAATACATCTAAGTTGGTTTGTGGCCTTTAGCCTTGCCATGTATAATAGTCCAAATCTTTAACCTTGTATTTCACGTACCAAAATTAATGACGCATGTTTTTTCTGTATTGAGCTGAGAAATGTGATCCATTTTATGAATTATGAAGTTGTCATCAGTGTACAATTGATATTGAGATGTTTTAGTGCTTAATAATCTAATGTAGCAGGAGCATGTAGATGTTCAATAAAATAGAATAAAGCCCTGAGAACCTCCGCCTCCTCCACTAACCACTAGCTTTTCAAATGGGTACTGCTTAGTAACATGATGCATGTTTTTTTTTTGTTGTTGTAGCCTAAAGCAGTTTGATAAGTGTCAATACAGGAAAACTGAGAAACAATCTTCATAATTAAGCCTCGAAGCGTTCATGCATCACTCTGTACTTGATGATACAAAACACCTAAGAGGATCCTCTCTCTACTGGAGTCTGAATGTTGGGTGAACACAATAATGCTATGAGCAAATATGCTACACATTTTAAACAAAACCAGGATAACTTTGATTAAAAATGAGGTGGTCCTAAAGTTGATATCTTTATTTCATTTTTACAGCATTCTGACAGCTTGAAGGAAGAAATATGTGTAGGAGTTGTGTGGTTGTGCTTTAGATGTTGCTGAGCAGCCTGGCTAACGGTTTCATAAAGTTCATTTAGTCGGTCTGAAGATCCTCTGACGACGATCACAGCCCTGCTCCTGCACTGAATCCTGAACCGAGTCAGGACACTGCAGTGAGCCTCTCCTGTCTGCCTTGCTACTGCTGAGCCACCACTGATGAAATGAAACCCAAGTCATAACCAGTGACTGTAACACTGCCATGAATCTGCATTATAAAATGAATTGAAAAAAGAAACCTCACTGTTCACATTCATTTATTTTTATTATACTCTGAGAAGTCTTTAAATGTAACTTCATCATCCTTCGTCTTGATGTTTGCCTTTCTCTAAGGCACAAGGCAGGTTTTCATGCTCTATTCTGATTTTTTGCTGGAATACAATTTTTTTTTTTATTTAGTCGTGGTTAATACTAGTGAACCAATCAGTAAATCAAGTTTATTTGTGTAGCACATTTCAGCAACAATGCAGTTCAAAGTGCTTCACATCATAAAAACACAGAAATGCAAACTCATAACAGACACCACTCGGTCAAAAATTGAGAAAAACGGCTACAAACGTTACATCATCAACATCATCAATACACATCAAATATGTTGGTCAGCATTTCCTTTATTATGACTCAAAAGTAACTCTTTGAATGATGCGACTGCAATCAGACTCCTGTGTGAACGATTTACTGTGCAGAATAAGAACAAAGACGTCACACAGCAGCACACTGTTTACTGAAGTAACAACGGATTGATGTTGGTTTATTCAGCAACAGAAACTGACAGAATTGTCACAAAATCATAAGAAGGCAAACGAAGATGAAAAAAGTATGGCACAACTAATAGCGATGGTCTTTTGTGGAGCATTGACTGCAACTTCTGTAGAGAAGTGTGTTTGGGTGTGTAGTTGGAGCTTAGAGTGGTGGGACTGTGATGCTTCACTGACTTCTTCTTCTGCTGCAGAATTCTGACATGTCTCACATTAACGACCTAAAGTTTAATGAAACTGAACATGACTGTTCTGACTGCAGACGCTCTGAAAACTACAAACTATGTATCTGTTTCAGTACCACATACAGAAATGGAGGAAATCAGATGTTTTTGTAAAAGACTGGAATTGTGCCATTCAGACTGTGGTGAAAAAGTCAGAGATGTGTCAGATCTGAGCAAAAAAAATAAAAAAAATAATCAGATTTGTGTGATTGTAGGGTGTGTTTATGTTTACGCTCTCTCTGCCGTGTTCCATTCAGTGGATTCATTGGATCCTAAGTGGTGTTTTGCTTTCCACTGCCAGGTCCAGTCCTCTGTGGCAGTAGGAACTCCAGATTACATTTCCCCCGAGATCCTCCAGGCGATGGAAGACGGGAAGGGCAAGTATGGACCCGAGTGCGACTGGTGGTCCCTGGGCGTCTGCATGTACGAGATGCTGTACGGGGAGACTCCTTTCTATGCAGAATCCCTGGTGGAAACCTACGGGAAAATCATGAACCACAAGGTGAGCCAACTGGAGTTTAGCGGAGCCGACCGGCGGGTTTCGTTTGTTGTTTTCTCACACTCTCAGCTGTCTGATGTCATTTCCTTCCAACAGGAGCGATTCCAGTTCCCACAGCAGATAACAGACGTGTCGGAGGAAGCGAAAGATCTGATTCGCCGCCTCATTTGCAGTCGGGAACACAGGCTGGGTCAAAACGGCATTGAGGACTTCAAACAGCACACGTTTTTCACTGGTACACACAGAGTTCTTCCTCATCCTGATACTCAGTGTGAATATAATTACATACCTGACATCACTTATACCTCAATATCATGAATTATTATAATAATAACTTATTATTATTATAGCATTTTAATCGGAATTCATTGTGTCATTGTGTGGTGTTGTTAATTGTACCAACTTGTGTTGTTGCTGCTTTCAGGCATTGACTGGGACAACATTCGTACGTGTGAGGCCCCCTACATCCCAGAAGTCAGCAGTCCTACAGATACCTCTAACTTTGACGTAGACGACGACTGTCTAAAGAATTCGGTAAGGTCTTATTTAGTAAAACAAGACCAAATGCTCCATAACAAATATATGCAGTATTTGTTATATTTTGTAAAAATCACCTAATTCTCCTGTTGTTTCCTGACTTTCAGGAGACTATGCCTCCTCCCTCTCACACTGCCTTCTCTGGCCATCACCTGCCGTTTGTGGGTTTCACCTATACAAGTAAATGGTGAGTGTAATCCTCTGAATCACTGCTGGATTCAGGCTGTGGTGATGTGTGTGTTTTTGAGGAGTTGTTCCTGAGCTCACTCTAACTGGGTGAGATGAACTGGAAAGTGTGTTCCTGTTAAAATAAAAAGTGTCTTTTTTTTTTCTTAAATAAAAGAAATGGAAGGCTTCTTTCTTGCTTTCTTTTTTCGGTTTAATTTTCTGTCTGTTTTTCTCTCCATCTTTTTTTATTTTCTTTCTTTACGCCTGTCTTTGTCCTTACATCTCTCTTTCCTTCTTATTTTTCTGTCCGTATTTCTTTTTTTCAGTCTTTTTTTCTTTCTTTTTTTACATCTTTCTTTCTGCCTTTTTTTCTTAGTGTTTTTTTTCTCTATTCCTCTTTTCCTCCTTCCTTTGTTTTTCTTTGTCTTTCTTTCTCTTCTGTTTTTTCTCTTATTTTGTCAATCTTTCTGACAAGTATAACACATTTGTTTTGGACCCTATTAATTCTGATATGCCTAAATGAATGAATTCATCTTCCTAAACTGATAGTCCAGGAAAGGAGAGCGTTAGTCAAATAATCAGGGTTATCTCCATGGTAATTTGGTGAAACCTTGGATTAGAAATCTAATTTTCACCGTTTACTTGCCTTGTAGTTCCCTGTCGGACCGGGGCTGCCTCCGACAGCTGGCCGTGGATCCGGGTAAAGCAGGGCAGGACCAGTTGGACCTGGATGTCCAGCGCAGGCTAGAGGACAGCCTGGCCACTGAGGCCTATGAGAGAAGGATACGTCGCCTGGAGCAGGAGAAACTAGAGCTGAGTCGCAAACTGCAAGGTGAGCTTCTGCCAATGCCTCATCTGTTCTTAGTGTATGGTGGTGAATTGAACCTCCACTGGTTCAACAAACCCGGTCGTTTTCCCCTTTACAGAGTCGACTCAGGCTGTGCAGGCCCTGCAGCACCCAACAGGAGAGGGACCAGTCAGCTCCAACAAGGAAGTGGAGATCAGGAGCCTCAAGAGCGAGATCGACATTCTCAAGAAGCAGATCGCAGGTCAGGGTGTAAAAACAGACCGCCTCTGTAGAAACCCACACTGAAAGTCAAACTTCATGTTCTCACTCAAATGCATCCCTGTGTCAGACTCCGGCCAACTGGAGAAGCAGCTGGAGGACGTGACGTCGGCTCGCAGGGACCTGGAGGACTCGTCCAAACACATCAAGAGTCTGGAGAAGCAGATGAAAAGCCTAACACAGGAGAGGGATGACTTACAGAAGGTAAAAACTTACAGAAGGTAAAAACTCTCACCTCTGCTGCTCGTCTGATTTTTATTTCAGGTTTTCTGACCTAATCAGTGATGGAAGGGTTTTCCTTTAAGAATATTTCTACACTTTCACTGCATCCGTAATCCAGTTATACACAAATCTGTATAAACGGGGATCCTTAAAAAGGCTTAAAATGTTTTACACTAGTGTATCCAAAATGAAGGCCTTAAAATTTAATTTAAAAAATTTAATTTAGCCTTAAATATGCTAATGAAGTCTTAAAATGTTGTTGTGATAGAACAATTTAGTCTGTATGTAGTTTTTGTTTTTGCTGGACTTTTTTGCTGGACTTTCTGTTTAAGCTGCAAGCCGACATCATGATTGCTAAGTAGCTGCTAGCATACCTTTGCTAGCTAGTTGGACTTTTTGCATCCATCATTGGTAAGTGTAGATTTATTGCCAGTTGGCTAACCAATACGAGGCTAGCTGCGTTCTGTCCCAAAAAATCTGCAGGGGGTTCAGACTGTAGAGAATGTTGCAAAATATGTAATTTTCTTCTCTAAATTTCTGTCGTGGTTCAGGTCTTAAATTTAATTCATAATGGTCTTCAAAAAGTCTTAAAGTCTTAAATTTGACTTAAATTTGATTTGGTGAAACCTACAGAAACCCTGATGAAGATGGCTTTTTTTTTTTTTGGTAAACATTGAACTTCAAAGTTTTGTTGAATATGTGAAATGATTCCCGTTTCTCTCTCCGCTCTGAGCAGGGTCTTGTGGAGGCGGGTGAGAAAATGAAGTCCCAGTCTAAAGAGCTGAAGGAGGCCCACAGCCAGAGGAAGCTGGCCATGCAGGAGTTTTCTGAGCTCAATGAGAAGCTGACAGAGTTCAGGTAGAACCCTGCGCACTCGTGTTTTCCTGGACTAATTGTTCTGTCCTGAAACAAGGTTTTTTTGCTGTGCATAAAACCAGCAACCCTTAGATTTGAACTGTCCTGGCAGGTCTGTAAAGCAGCGCCTGGTTCGCCAGCTGCGTGACAAGGAGGAGGAGATGGAGAGCCAGAATCAGAGGGTGGAGGCTCTCCGCCTTGAGGTGCGAAAGGCTGAGAGGGCCAAGAAGGAGGTAGAGTAGATTCCCTGTGACTGGTAGCAACACCTTTCTGTGTCTGCACCTGCTGGTCGGTAAACACTTCAACCTCCGGTTAGCCTTCCACTTTTATTGCCTTTCCTCAGATACTAGGCGTGGCTTTCTTTTACTCTTTAGTTTCACTCCCAAGTCCGGACACCATCCATAATCAGAAAAGCTGTAGAATATAGTTACCAAAAAAACTATACTAACATCTCTAGGTTAGTGTTGTTTTCTTTCAAGGTCCTAAATGGTCTGGAAAGAATGTGGAATTAAAGTATTTTCTAGGATTGGGGAAGAATGGATAAAGAAAATGAAGGATAAAAAAATTTATTTCCAGATGTGTGTTTCCACCTATCCATCCATCTGCCCATCCGTTTATCCAAAATGCGCTTAAAGGGGCAGTATTATGTAAAATCGACTGTTTTGAGCTTCACATCATGTTGTTCATCCCTCATCAAAACGTACCTGGAGTGTTGCCTTGATTCTTTCTTGTATGTTTGAGAAATCCTCAAACATACATCCTTTAATCTCCCATGGCAACCATTCAGCTGTGTTTTGTCTTGGTGGACCTAGCCCCGGATTCGAGGACAAAGCTATTCCTTGGTGCTGCAGTTTCTGTCCATTCAGCTCCTTCAGACTAGCCAGCAGCAATTAGCAAACACCTGGTGGAACTGAGTATCTGCTGAGCTACTTCTCAGTGAAACACTGGTAAAAATGTTGAGCGGTTAATTGTGGAGCCATATTCTGATGACTTCCTGCAGGTGTAGTTTCAGAAAGAGTAGGAGCTTCTTAAAGAGACAGAGGTCCAATTTAAGGCGTTAAATTACAAAATCAAAGTTCTTTAAGTCATATTTTATATATATCAAATTTTTATAATAACTGAACGTGACATAGATACTAGATAGTTAAATAAAATGGCACCATGTGTCTGGAAAACACATGTTACTGCCCCTTTAAGGAATTAGTTTTAATGATAAACGTGTAGGAATCATGTTCAGGAAGTCATATCAGCTGAATGTTGGTCTCCAATCAGTCCGCGTATGTCCATCACCAGATGGAGGTTCAGGCTGAGGAGCAAGCCGCCGAGGCTCAGAAAGAGAAGAAGTTGAGAGAGCGCAACGAGCAGTACAGCCGCCAGCTGGAGGAGGAACTGGAAGGACTTAAGGTGAGGATGCAGCACAGCACGTCCCATCCCAGGAATCCCGTTGCCGCTCTGTTTTTAAATCTCTAATCATTCTGGCTCTCCAGGTGAAGCAGGTCGGCTCTCCGGCTGCTCCGGCTTCAGCCGACCAGACGCAAGAGGTGGGGCGTCTGCGAGCGGAGATGGAGAAGAAGACGCTGCTGTACGAGGAGGAGTTGGCGCGCAGAGAGGCGCAGCACAGCACCGAGCTCAAGGCGCTGCGCAAAGAGCTGAGGGACGCCGAGAGCCAGCAGCTCAACCTGCAGAAAGAGATCCTGATGCTGAAAGACAAACTGGACAAGATCCGCCGGGAGAGGTGAGACTGTTCCTCTGTCTCTGCTCTGGCTTGTTAATCAGCAGTCTGATCTGATCAAGACTTTTCATTTTGTTTTATGTTTTTTTTTACAGTGGTGATACTGTGAGGTAATTACAGAAAGATGTCTAACATATCCAGATAAATATCTGTGATGTATTTGCTGTAGTCTCCCAGAGGATCCTGTCCTGATGACTGTCTTTTCTCAGAGTTCTTGTATAGCTACATTTTAAGCATGTTGTATACGGAGGACCAAAAGGGACAAAATTAAATAAAAATATAATTGAATTACTAATTAAATATGAAAAGGAAATATATAAATTCTTAATTAAATATTTAATATGTCATTAAATCATTAAAATGCAAATTTATATTGGTAGATCTGTCAAACTCAACTACTTCAGCCTCATTTTTTGAAAATCATCTTCAGATGGTAGATTTTCACAATCTTTTCCTTGAAGATATTTTACAATTAACAGACTAGACAGAAAGTGGAATCATTTTCACAGAATCAGACTGAACTAGTGGAGTTCATCAGATGAGTTTTAGCCCCGCCCATAACCCCACCCCTCGACTTTGATGGCAAGTTTAACAGATCGAAGTATTTCATGGTGATTCTGCAGAAACCGTGAAATAATTAAATACACAATTAATTATACTATTTGACACTATTATAATATTGAATCTTATTGATTTTTAAAACATGTTTTATAAAATGTGTAATAAATACATAATTTAAACCTTTAATTCACCACTTAATTATTTTACGGTATATTTAATAAATTATTTAACGATGTTATTTATTTAATTTAGTCCCTTTTGTCGTTCTGTAGTTAGATATGTGTATGAACATTAATACCATCACAGAGATGGCTGCCCTGTTCTGATTTGTTGGCACAAATAATCTAATTTTTATCTTCTCAAGGCTTCAGCAAACTATTCAGCTGCTTGGGGCCCCAGAACTGATCTGGGGCCTCTGTGAGTCACATCACTGCTTTTTGTGTTGCAAATCTCTGCGCTCTGCGTGGGCTAGCAGGAGGTTTTCACGCTACGATAGCCTCCAGTAAAACCGCCGCTCTATTATGATATTAACAAAAAAAACAAAACAAAAAAAAAAAACAAAGAAGATGAAGGCTGTCCTTTTAGTTTCCACACTATGGTGTCTGTACACTTTGAAACTAGAAACTTTTTCTTTAAATTCCTGTAAAACATAGCCAGCTGACCATGAAAATATAACTAAATCGACTCCGATTTCCTTAATTTTGGGTGATCAGCTGATACTTACCCACACTCTGCGCAACTAACAGTAGTCACCACCGCTGTTTTTTCAGACAAAAAAAATCTGAATTGGCTTTTTAAAAATCAGTGATCGGCCAGAAAACTGCAATCGGTGCATCCTTAGTGAAAATAAGGGTGGATGATGTTTTCCTGATATATTTTTAGAAGTAGTTGTTTTTACACCCCACATGTTTCAGTTTATTTTAGCCGTACAGTCCATTAACATTAGAGAACATGGTTGTCACTATGGGATAATTGATGTTAACTGTAAGTTCTCCAAAAAGACTTCTGTTGAACAAGCAAAGAAAACCCCCATCGCAATAGGAGACGTAATTGTTAGTGCATTTTATCCGTCAGCAAGCGTTTTCCAGAACGGCGTTCAGCCTGACAGAAAAAATAACCTGACACCACATGATTCATATTTATATTCAGGAAGCTTTAGAGGTTGTTTTTTAGCCCCGTAGACTTACCTTCCTGCCTGCTGCTGCTGATGTATTATTTTCACGGCTGCCTAATTCCTTTTTAAGCTCGCCGCTGGATCAGCTTCTAACTGCAGTAATGTGTCGGGCTTAAAAAAACGAGCGACAGCTTTTGGTTCAGTCTTTGATTCAGCTGCGACTCTCAGGAACAAAGAGAGTCACAGTTTAAAGAAAAGTCGAGCTGAAACACTCGGCTGTATATTTACCAAGTTTATTTGAGGAATATTTTCCAATGCAGCCACAGCCAGAGGTCAGGATCTCACTAACAGATGGTGGTTAAGTTCCTACAGTAACAGTGTGTGTGTGTGTGTCTGTGTTTTTTGCAGCCAAAATGAGCGTGAAGAGTTTGAGACGGAGTACAAGCAGAAATATGAGCGTGAAAGAATCCTCCTCACTGAGGAGAATAAGAAGCTGTCCAGTGAATTAGACAAGGTACAGTATGTGTTCCTGTGTCTAACAGAAGTCATTATGAATGCATACGAGTCTAAAACAGCTTTTATTTTTACTTTTCTGTAGTGCATTGTCAGCTTTTCCATGATTTGTTTGTCCCCATTACACACACAGTCACTCTGAGACCCCCCTCCCGCCCCTAGTGCTGTAACCCCAGGTAACCCTTCTTGGAAAGCCTGTCACATTCCTCCTTCCACCCCCTCTCTCCCAGCTATGCCAAAGAAATCACAGTACAATATTCCGCTCACAAACAGCCTGTAGCCTGTAGCACATTCGGATAGACGCTGGATCTAGCTGTGTTGACTTTGGAACCGGCTCCTGGAAGTTCAAAAAGGCCCCCCCCCCTTCAGCCTCCCTCTTTAAATGGTCTCTAATAACTGGAAGGCATTCTGACCTGTGGAGTACAATCTGAGTGTGTTTTTAAAGTCTGTAAGTGATAAAACACAGAGGGAAATCAGGAGAATCATGGCTGCCACTGCAGTCAAATCACTGAAGTGTGTTGTAGGTTTTTGAATTGTGTTGGATTGATTAGATCTGAATGCCAATGAAGACCTTGTTTTCTCCTCTATGATGAACGTCCTCATTGCTTTCTGGGTGTCTGTGCACCCTTTAAAAGTCTTAAACTTGTGTGTCTAAAATTAAGGCCTTAAAATGCTAAATTCATAAAAAAAAAAAAAAAAGTTAATCACAGGTCTTAAATTTTGTTGCAGCAGGACTTCTTAATCTTTTATAATCTATGTAGTTTGAGTTGCGCATAGACATCTTCACTCCATTCTGAATGGAAATAGTTGAGGCTATCGCTAGCCACCCGCTAATATGCTGTTGCTAGTTAGCTAGCTTTCATTTGAAAGTGTAAATTTATCAGCAGTTGGCTGGACGAAGTTCATCTTCGTCACTGGCTCACTTCTGTTGCCAAACCACACGATGTCACGTATATTTGGTTCAATGAACCTCAGCACTACTACAATATAAAATATGAATAGTCTTGAAAAGCATTAAATTAGAGTTGGTAAAACCTGTGACACCCTGATGATTTTGTACCTGTAGACAAATAATTTTAAACCCAAATTGTTGCCATATTTATTTATAGGGGTACACTGATAAATGAACCCCAATTTCCTTACTTTTTGGATTACTTAAACTTGAGATTGTCATGAAAGAGAGCTGATTGACAGACCTGGCCACCAGGTCACATCTGCATGTTTGTGGTTAACAATAGTCATGCCAGTGTTGCCAAATTAGCCACCTTGTCACTATATGTAGTGACTTTTCAGAGACAAAAACATAAATATCAGTATCAACTGAAATTGGAATCTACAGGTCAGGCTTTTGAAAGATCAGTTATCAGCTAGAAAACTGCAGTCAGTGCAGCCCTATTTATTTATTTATTTATTTATTTGTTTATTTATTTATCTATTTATTTATTTATTCATTCATTCATTCATTTATTTGAGAAGATAAATTACTTTGTAAATTATGCTAAAACCTTTTACTACGTTTTGGTTGTGGTCCATGTTTAAACCAACTGACAATAAAATACGACAATTTAAATGGGAAGAACTTTAAACAACTTCCTGGTGATCTATATAATTTATTTTAAGTTTATTTTAAGTTCAAGTTTCAGATTAAGATCATCACTTTTCAATAGTGGTTTAATTCCAGACTCATCCAGCAGTTCATGGCATCATTTCAAAAATGAAAATTAAATATGAAGCAGCTGAAATAGCAAATACATGAAGTGTCAAAGGATGGTTGACCGCCACCCACCTTTGGGATTGTAAAACATTTACAAGCAAAAAGGTGTTTTCCAACTCCCTAAATCTTTTCTATCCAGTAAAGCTACCAAGAAGCTTCACAACTCTATAATTACTCACTAAGAGTTTCTAGTGGTCATTTCATCACCTGGCAGAACCTTTAAAATGCCTCTAAAAGCCATAATTACAATGACCTCATTGCGTCTGGATGTGAGGTCATGATTCTTTGCTACACCACGCTAAGACGTGTTTTTTTTCTCTACAGCTTCTGTGAAGCTTTTCTGTTGTGAAATTAGACGGGAACGTTTCTTTGGAGAGGAAACCCAAAACAAGAGGAAGTTGGTCTCTGCTTGCTCGTCGCGTCACAGTAAACGTGTCCACAAATTAAAGAGGATTGAGAAAAACAGTCAGGCAGTTTGAGACCTGCATTGATGTCGCCATGGTGACATCTACATAAACATACACACACAAGCCCCTATCGCTGAAAGGAATCAAAACAGAGTTCTCTTAACATTGGTGTGTAAACGGACGGACTCAGAGTTCTAATGCGGTCCAGTTAAAGTCTGTTAAACTCATTAGCCCACTTTTATTTTAACGTGTTTCATCAGTCAGATGTCAGGCGTCTGACGACAGCTTTATGATTGGGGACGTTTTCTGCTGCTCTCCCCCCAGTTGAGTGGGATGTTTGAGAAGGTGAACAACTCCAACCAGCAGCTGGAGGACGAGATGAGGGAGCTGGCTGACAAAAAGGAGAGCGTGGCCCACTGGGAGGCCCAGATCACCGAGATCATCCAGTGGTAAGACACAGCCGCCTTCTCAAGTGACCCAAAGCGCAGCCCTGACAGGCCTCTTACTTTTCCACTCGAGCCATGGCGTAGAAACACACACACACACACACACACACACACACACACACACACACACATGCACACGCACACGCAGACACACACAGATTGGGTTCCTCTTCACTGTAAAGCTGCGGCGTGTCTCGCATACCTCTGAAGATGGTCGAGCCACTTGACCCTCCCTTCCTCTCAGATCCTCTCCCATCACAGCTGACACTTCACCAACTGCTCTACCCCCCCTTGCCTCCCCTCTTCTCAGTTGGACGGGCCTGAAGTCTTGGCATAGTGTGCATACCCCACACAGACACGCCGAACCACAGGAACACGCTTTCAGCTCCATAGCCGCAACGCATTCCTGACATGCACATACAAATGTTGAGCTGGGGACGTTTCCTCTGGAGGAATCTGGTAGCCAATGTCGCCCTCTGCTGGTGGAGCTTTGCCACGGCACAGGAGGAACTGCATGTCTGTATTAGTTCAGTTATTTCTCAGTAGACATTTAGAGCAAGAATTTTTTATTACATTTTTATTTTTTCTTGGCCTTTACTGGTGAGAAAACAGCCCTAATATTGCAAGACAAAGTTGTACAGCAGTAAGATAAAATAATATAAGAAAAAAGTCATAATTAGACAATAATAAAGTTATTTTACAAGAACAGTCATAATAATACGGGCATAAATTCAGTTGTAATTTTACAACTTTCTTCCAGTTATTTTTGTGTTTTTTATTCTCCCAATATTCTGACTTTATTCTCATAATTTAACAAAAAAAAAAACTCTTTGTCTAACCCTACCACTCCATCATATTACACAAATAAATTTCCATTGCTTTTTTTTTCTGGGTTTTTCTAAACAACATTTACTGAACCAAACTGAATTTAATTGATCAACTTTCAAAGTTCTGAGCCAAAAGTCAATGTTCTGTAGATGTTTGCTTTTAAAGAATGGAGCAGTTTTTAAATGAGGATGTGTGTGTGTGTGTGTGTGTGTGTGTTGCAGGGTGAGTGATGAGAAGGACGCTCGGGGTTACCTTCAGGCTTTGGCCACTAAGATGACCGAGGAGCTGGAAGGTCTGAGAAACACCAGCCTTGGAGCGAGAGCAACGGTAAACAAACACAAACTGTTTTTATCATTCTCAGGGGACACTTTGTCTAAAGATCTGCCATGTTATTGTTGTAGTCTAACACTACCTGATGATGGTTTATGAAACTATTATGATGCATTATTTCTGACATGGGTCATTTAACAAGGGCGGATATTAATAAAGCCCATCCAAGCCCCTAATTTTCTTGGCGGCAACATTTATTTAAAACGCTCATCTGAACCAGAGTTTCTATAAAATGCTCCTCCAAAATGAATCAGTTCAGCAGAAAAAGCTACATAATGTTTTGTCGACACGTCAAGCATAACTTTGTATAGCTTCAGTCCTCAAAAATCTCTGGTTTTGTTTCCCATATGCAGCATTTTTGGTGAAGCGCTATGATAATAAAGCACCTTTTACTCTCTGTTGTGATATGACTTGTTGATCATCTTGATCTTAACATATTTCACACAAAAAAAGAGGCTGTGATTTTTGAAGTTTGGCTTAAAAACGCATCATTTCCTCTGTGTTTCAGGACATGCCGTGGAAGATGCGACGCTTCGCCAAGCTGGACATGTCGGCCCGTCTGGAGCTGCAGTCGGCACTGGACACGGAGATCAAAGCCAAGCAGAGCATTCAGGACGAGCTGAATAAAGTCAAGGCGGACGGCATTTCCACCGAATGGTACGCCTTACTTTAGCGTTAACAGCCTGGCGTACTGTAAGCGTCTCCCTGAACCAAATGTGATTCATTACAGTAAACTGAAGGAGGTGGAGAGTAGAAACCAGGAGCTGCTGGCTGAGATCGAGAGGCTGAAGAAGGAGACGGAGGAGCTACGGCTGCGAAGAGGTACGGCCTCATCCCTGCACTCTAGCATCTATTCTAGATGTTTCTGTTATTTAACGGGGAAGTATCATGTAAAATCGACTATTTTGAGCTTTGCAGCATGTTATAATGTTATTCCTTTATCAAAAACATACCTGGAGTATCGCTTCGATTCCGTCACACGTTTGAGAAATCCCTTGTACTGGGACCTAACCCCACCTCCGAGACACAGCTGCTCCTTGGAGCTGCAGTTTCCGAGCTTCAAAGCTTCAGACCCACTCAGCTCCTTCAGACTAGCCAGCAGCAATTAGCAAACACCTGGTGGAACTGAGCATCTGCTGAGCTCATTAGAGGAGCTACCTCTAAGAGCAACGCTGGTAAAAAGGTTAATAAAGGAGCCTTGTTGTGAGTTTCAAAAAGAGGAAGAGTTTGTAAAGAGACAGAGGCCTGATTTCTTTTAAATCATATTTGATATATACAACATTTTTATAACAACTGAAGGTAACATAGTTCCTTGATTGGGCTATAGTATGGCACTATAATACTGACCCTTTAAAAATGCATCTTTTGATAACGACAATGGCCTTCTTCTGAGTAAGAGCTGTGTGTTCATGGATACCACATTTCTTCAGAGATTACCTCAGTGAAAGAGGATTTGGCTTTGCTCCAGCACACATATGTGAGACATGGTGTTGAGCTCGCGACACAAACATGCATTGTTGCTCCGGTCATATGAAACCTGCTCTGCATTCTTAAAAACGGTCCTGTGACCCGTTCTGTTCCAGTCGGCCTTTGATGCTCTAATTCCTAACCACAGCGGTGTTATTCGCTCCGGGTCTATAGGTGTCAAGCACCAGGATTCCCAGAATTCCTTCCTGGCTTTCCTCAACGCCCCCACCTCGGCCCTCGACCAGTTCGATGTGAGTTTGAATAAAGTCGCCGTCATCTGAAATGCTAACAATCATCTTATGTCGTCCACATGATTTTTGTTGATGTGAATTCTTCTGATTTTATTTTTTTTATTTGTTTTTGGTTGCTTTCTTTGCGTCACTCTGGTACATCAGGACTCTTATTCCTCATCCTCATCTTCTTTAATTGAGTTTTGGGAAGATGTAAGTTTAATCGTGGGTGTGTTATAAACTCGTGTAGACGTAACTTTACCCTGTAGGACACTCAGAGGGCAACCATGTTGGTTTAGGAAGAGGTATGTTTATTATCTGTTAATAACAGAGCTGAGAATCTACCAGCTACTTGTTTATATCCTCCTTTTGCTGTTTATTAGTTTGTTAGCTAGAATCTTAGATATAACAACACTTTATGTTTACTTTCCCGTACTTCCTTTTCCTTGTAATTGTGTTTTTTACATCAGTACTCATTTTAGCTCCCGTCATCAGAGCCCCTCAGTTGTACAAACAACAATCTAATGCAGTGCTTCCCAACTGAGACCTGTGTAACTGAAATATTGAATACATCTATTGTAAAAACCTCACATTGTTGCTGAAAACACTTGAGTGTTTCAGACTAGCAGGTTTCGGTAAGCACTGCCTGATGTCACCGAATCCTCCCCGCTCTCCCATCATCACGTTTCCTCCCTCAGTCTGTTGAAAGGTGTTTTCAGCTGCGTAATAATCACCGCTGTGTGTCTCTGTCACTCTCTGCCTCTCTTCTTGCCACTGAAGCGCTCGCCGTCCGTCGGCCCGACTAAAGGCAGACGTGTAAGCACCGCCGCTGCAGCTCTGCAGCTCCTCTCTCAATGTGTCAACTTGTTTCCTGTCGGTTGATCTC
>NW_006800152.1:934940-970540 GCF_000485575.1 Poecilia formosa
TGTGTGTGTGTGTGTGTGTGTGTGTGTGTGTGTGTGTGTGGCCGGCTGTCCGGAGGCAGCGGAGAAAAACTGTCTGTGTGTCCTGCTGTAAAGTATTCACATCCGTTGAACTTAACAGTTTGGTACTTAGGTATTGGAACAATAGAGTAGCTATAAAGTGAAAGAATAACATTCAGCCCTTTTTCACTCTGATACCCATAACAGCATTTCTGCAGGTTTCATTAACTCCAATATTAGACTTTTTAAAGACCATTATTAAGACTTGAATCTAGACCTTTCACAGTTACTAAATTGTCCCAGAAGTTATTGAAATAAATGACAATGTTGTTGTTTTGAGACCTTTTCAGGTGTAGTGGTAATGGTATAATAATGCAAAAACACATTCTCAAATATCAATAAACTTTCAATTTTAATGAAGATTTAACACATGAACTGGAAGAAATTTTAAATATCCAAAATAAATGACAAAAAAACAACAACAAATAAAATGAATTACAAAGTCTCTGAAAACAAAATTATCCTGTGTCACAACAGAAATGTATAACAGAAAATCATGTATTTCATATAGTTATGATATTTTTGTCCAGAGCGTAGCTTCTTACAGGTTGGCAACAGAAAAGAGACAGTGGCAAAACAAACGTTGCCCTGGCAACTGGAGATAATTTACACTTTTTTTGATGAAAGTTAAAAAGCTAGCTAGCTAGTTTGAGCATGTTAGCAGCTAGTTTGCGGTAGCCTGACCCCCTTCAAGTCACAGAACTCAATAACGGTGTCTACCCACGACTCAAACTTTTATCTGACAGAAAAATCTCACAAGGAAAATAAACTACAGAGAATATAAGAGTAAATAGCCCTGCCACGACAAAATGTAAGACCTGTGATTTAAGGCCGACTTACATTTTTTAAACAAATGTAAGATCTTTAAAGGCCTTAATGTCTTATTTAAAGGATGCTCTGACACTCTAAATAAAGAAAATCTGAGTTTTATGAAACCATTCTTCAGTTTCCTCCCATCTATGCTCTACATCGTGTTGCTCAGGTAAAATCTCACTAATGACATTGAAGTTTGTAACCCAACAAGGTGTGGAAAAGTTAAAGGGATGTGAATACCTCAGTGACACGGTGTCTACCTGTTTGTGTATGATGTGTGTGTGTGATGGCCTTGCATGGTTTGTGGTGTATTTGGTGCAGTTAACAGGGTCGTGGTGTTGTGATGTTAGAGAACATGAGGTGATTAAATTGGGGTCAATTTAAGTGGACCACCTCCTGTCCTGTCCACCATCTTTCTCTGTCAGCATGACTGCTGCATGTTTCTACTGATCCGTTTTACTTCCTGCTCTGTCCATCCTTTTCCTAACCGCCCAACTCTTCCTCTCCCCTCTCTGTATTCTGCTCTCCTCAGGTGGACTCCATGGATAACTTCACCCCCTCCAGCACTCCGTCTCGGGAAGACGACCCCAAGTCCCATCTAAAGTCGCATTCCCGTTCCCCTTCCATGGCGAGCGACATGGAGCCGATAGAGGTCAGATAATCCAACTTGTTTTAGCCGAGCCGCCCACGGGAATTAGACAGGAATGTTTGGCACGCACAAAACACTTCCAAATATCCTGATGAACAATTGTTAGTGGCATAAATAGCGTCTGCAGCTCATAGTGCTGCCACTGTTGGCTCAGTCATCCACTATGAATTACAGGTAATTTAGTTACGGAGAAGAATCCTGCAGCACAATAACAGCAAGAAAAACGATGTCTGATGGAGCAAATCAGCATTTTTCTGTTTAGACTTTTTTTTTGTGGGTTTATAATAGTTTAGACGTTGTTGAACTGAACCGGAGTTTAGAGCCCGATCCAACCCAGATAATTAATTTAAATTATACACGCAAAGTAAACCCAACGTTTTATTTCTCATTTCTCCAAGCTTTCCTTAACATAACTACAAATACATAAACAAACTTACATGCAAATTTCCAAAAAAAACAAACAAACAATAAAGTAGAATAAGAAAGAGGATGAGTGGTGTTCACTTAACATGTAAATAACTCCAACTGACTCATTATTTTAATTAAAATGTTACTGCTTTTGTTTTTAGGCCAACATGTAAGTCAGAAAGCTGTTTAAGTTTTTCCGTTTTTAGCTTTTGATGAATGTCTTCCAGTTCTATCTTGTTGCTTGTTGTGAGTCGTGTGCACATCATCTGGGATGTGTGATTGATGGGAGCAGAGCCGCTTGTCACAGTCTGATTGACTTCTGAACCTTACTTTCTTTATTTCCTCAACATAATTCTGGCCAGAATTTTGGCCGTAAATCCAAGCTCTGCATTGAAGAGATCGTTCATTAGCATTTAAAGTTATCTCTGTTTTGTTCTGCAGCTGATAGACCACCCAGGCCGAGCTGTTCAGACCCCCACCATGCGTTCAGGAGGTTACGGCAGCATCGGACGCTCCTCACCAAAGGTTAGGCTGGTTTTTTGTTTTTGTTGTTGTTTTTTTTTAAGGAAGTAATCTAGGATCTCTCTCGGCTGAAACTTTGATAAACACTGTTTCTCATGTCCGCCTCCAACAGCCCAAAGCACATCAGTTTGTCGTCAAGTCCTTCAACGCTCCCACAAAGTGCAACCAGTGCACCTCCCTCATGGTGGGGCTCATCCGTCAGGGCTGCACCTGTGAGGGTAAGAAACCGGAAAACACAACCTGACAATAAACTGGATTCATATGGATCCTCCAAATCCTTGAAAACTCTTGATGTTAGATATTTTCAAGATTTGGAAAGTGCTTGATTTCTGTTTTGTAATAAAACGCAATCTAATGCTTGATTGAAATCCCAAATTTGGAAGATGTTATTTGATGTATAGGTTGTGTTAGACATTTAAAAACATAACATTTATTATATTCTAGTTTACATTGTCCCTTCTGTAGATTGTATAAGACTATCACAAGGCATTATTAGTAATATATTATATAATAGTGATCTATTTATTTATTTTTTTTAGTTAATCTCCATTATTTTTGTCTCCAAAATGTGGTGCTGGAAAAGTTTGAAAATTCACCTTGAAAGTGCTTGAATTTTACTGATTTGTTTTCTCATTTTGCAGGTTGAGTTCTTGATGCACCTTCATGTTTTTGCTTTGTGTTTGTTGTGTGTTCAGTGTGTAATTTTTCCTGCCACGTAACTTGTGCGGACAAAGCTCCAGCTGTGTGTCCCGTGCCCCAGGACCAGACCAAGGGCCCGCTGGGCATCGACCCCCAGAGGGGCATCGGTACTGCGTACGAGGGCTATGTGAGGGTGAGTGATCTGAGAAACCAGAGCCCCACAGAGCCAAACGTTTTCCTGAAGCTGAGCTCCGCTCCGTCTGCAGGTTCCCAAACCCACCGGCGTGAAGAAGGGCTGGCAGAAAGCCATGGCTGTGGTGTGTGACTTCAAACTGTTTCTCTATGAGCTGGGCGAAGGGAAGGCCGCCCAACCGAGCGTCATCGTCAGCCAGGTGTTGGATATGAGGTAAACCGACAGAGACGAGGACAACAGCATCAACAACAATATGAGTTCCAGTAACATGACCAAAGTCACCGTTCAGAACAGAATCAAACCTAATTACTACTTATGAGTACATGTCTGTCTGTGGTTCTGCCAAAGCAAACTTAGTTCAGACTAATTATCACTGAATCACGATGCACCCAGAACTGGACATCCTTCGTGCAGGGATTCAATTGTTGCTGGGCAATTTTCAAGAGCTTTAGCTACAAGTTTAAATAGAAGAAGCTTTGACCTGCGTGTTTAACCTTTGACCTCTGCCTATCTCACAGGGACGAGGAGTTTTCAGTCAGCTCGGTTTTGGAATCGGATGTCATCCACGCCAGCCGCAAGGACATACCCTGCATATTCAGAGTGAGGGGCTCTGCTGCTGCTTCCTTCTTAAAACACTGTTTGATTTGTGCTTCTTCTGACCTCTGACCTCCGCTCTCTCTGTCTCTCCAGGTGACAGCGTCCCAGCTCTCCCCCTCCAGCAGCCACAAGGCGTCCATCCTGATCCTGGCCGACAGCGACCAGGAGAGGAACAAGTGGGTGTGTCTGCTCAACGAGCTGCACCGCATCCTGAAGAAGAACAAGCTGAAGGAGCGCTTCGTCTACGTCCCCAAGGAGGCGTACGACTGCACCCTGCCCCTCATCAAGACCACCCAGTCTGCTGCTATCATAGGTGGGCCAACAGAGATTCCTACTGTCAGACAGTTAAAGGACTGGAGTCCTCTGTTTTTTATTTTTACCCTCCGGGTCCTTAAATGGTGGTCTTTCTCCGTTTAATCTGCCTTCAGATCATGAGCGCGTTGCCCTTGGCAACGAAGAAGGCCTCTTTGTCATCCATGTCACCAAAGATGGTAAGATCACGTTAACATGATTATCATTCTGGTTCATTCACCTCTGAACTGGTAGGATGAAGAGGAAGAGGATGTCTGTGCATTCTTAAAGTCTTAAACTGCCTTAAATGCATTTTAAAAATTCAGCTTTGTCATGGCAACACTACTTAATCTCATATATTTTATGTAGTTTTGTTTTACCTCACAGGACTTTCCATCAGCTGATAGTTTGAGTCGCATGCAGACATCTTATGTATCTGACTCGAGGTGGTTCATTAATGATCGCCAGTTGGCAGGATGACGTTTAATCTTCGCCTTCAGCTGCCAACACATGTGATGCTACATGCATTATGTACAAAAAGCTTTGCACAGAAAACGGTGGAGGCGGCTAGTACTAGCGCTAGTATTTGCTGCGACTCAAACATGGTGGTCAGTCAAAACTCCTACATACTGAAGAATTTTATTTCAACGCAACTGTTACTGTTGAGGGAAATACAGAGGAGGAGGAGATTGAGGAAAAGGAGCAGAGCATAGTACCACAGCAAAATAGAGCCTCAGATGGCAATCATTCTGTTTTCTGAAGTTCTGAAGTAAGAATGTGACATTTTCTGTAGTTAATCTAACAACTGGAAACATTTCTTCCTCCATAAATATATATTTATTTAAGACCTGTATTACAGGTCTTAAATTTAATCCATAATGGACATAACTCTTTTTGTAGAAATAATCCGTGTGGGAGACAACAAGAAGGTCTACCAGATCGACCTGATTCCCCAGGAGCAGCTGCTGGCCGTCATCTCGGGGCGGAACCGCCACGTCCGCCTCATACCCACCCAGGCGCTGGACGGCCGCGAGACCGAATCCAACAAGCTGGCCGAAACGAAAAACTGCCAGAGTCTGGTGTCGGGGCCGGTCCGGAACGGCTCCCTCACCTGCCTCTGTGTGGCCATGAAGAGTAAAGTCATCTGCTACGAGGTGAGGAGGAGTCGGACAGGCTCTGGACGATCCGCACGGCAGGACCTATTTTCCTAGATAATGTTATAATTCTCTTAATGGATAATAATTGTCATAATTTAGTCCAAAGGTTATTATGCAGTATAAAATTGTGTATTGAATTCATGGGACTGTAAGGTAATTATGCCGTGGATGCGCCCTCTGGTGGACTCAACATTGACATATCAAGACCTTTACTTTTATAATAATACCAGGGTCTGATCATCCTTAGAAAGTCTTAAATTCATATCTAAAATTAAGGCCATAAAATGGCTTTGATACATAAAAAAAATGTAAGTTGGCCTTAAATACATTAATGGAGGTCTTATATTTTGTTGTGGCAGGACTATTTGACGTAGTATTTTTTCATTGGACAATTCAGCCAGGCAAAAGTTTGAGACATGTGACCATCTTCATTACATTCTGGCTCAAGGTGGTTGAGGCTACTGCTAACTAGCTGCTAATATACCCTTCCTAGCTAGCTAGCAAGCTTTTTTTATGTGTTTATTATGGGCATAATGCCAGGTTCCCAGTTTTTGCTATTCTTGATTGTAATGAACCAACTATTCCCTTATAGTGTTTTCAGTCTTAAATTGTATTCAAGGTAGCATTAAGGTCTTAAAAACTCTTACATTGACTTGCTGAAGGCTGCAGATGCCCTGATCACATCTTTAATGAGATTTACTAAACAAGTTATCAAACTATACAACAGTGAACCCATGTGATCACGAGAAGCACTAATTTATTACTCTCTTTCCTCACGTTTGATTATTGTACACAGGCACATAAATTTACTTGATTTGTTTTATTTTTTTTAAAGAGTCAGTCTAGCAAAATGAGGTTAAACCTTTTTTTTATCTTTAATTCTTGTGTTCCCTCTAAATCAGATAGTATTTTTACAATTACAATAAAATACAAAATAAAACAAAAAAAATAGAAATAAAAATGCCATCTCTGGAAGTATTTCTGCTAGCGCCTGTGCTAATTAGCTAATGCTATGGGTCATGCAGTGACATCATCAGGTTTATTTTGACCCTGAGCTCATGTGAAATTAAAGACTTTCCCTTCCTGCAGGTGAATAAGGGGAAATCTCGCCACCGAGTGCTGCGGGAGCTGCAGGCCCCGGGGCCCGTCCAGTGGATGGGGCTGCTCAGCGAGCGTCTTTACGTGGGCTACCAGTCCGGCTTCACACGCTACAGGTTTCCTTCTTTTGGATTACAGTTCATCACACACATACACACACACACACACACACACACGTGTTGAATCCATCAAAGTAACCCAATGCCGTCCGCAGTGTCCATGGCGACGTGTCCCCGGTCAGCCTGCTGCACCATGAGGACCACACCCTGGCCTTCATCCCGCAGCAGGGCCTGAGCGCGCTGTGCGCCGTGGAGATCTCCAGCAAGGAGCTGCTGCTGTGCTTCAGCTCCATCGGGGTCTATGTAGACTCTCAGGGTCGGAGGTCACGGCAGCAGGAGCTCATGTGGCCGGCTCATCCCAGCGCTGCCTGTGAGTTGGACCGGGCTCAAACACACACAAAAAGATTTAAAAAAAAAAAGGAAAACCTGATTCCTGTAGCTCAGTGTGTTCTTGTGTCCAGGCTACAACGCCCCCTACCTGTCGGTGTACAGTGAGAACGCCGTGGATGTGTTTGATGTGAATACCATGGAGTGGATCCAGACCATTCCTCTGAAGAAGGTCTGTGTCTCTGGGGCGCCATCTGGTGGAGAGAGAATAATGTTCATCACCGTCTCAGTGTTAATGACGACAGGTTTCTCTTCTGCTGCTGCTGTAGGTGCGACCTCTGAATGTTGATGGATCTCTGAACCTGCTGGGCCTGGAAACGGTGCGCCTGATCTACTTTAGAAACAAGATGGCTGGTAAGAGCGCTTTCTGCGTTGACCTAAACTCTTCCTACTAACAAGAAAGCATCTTGGAGTAAAATTCCTTGGAAAAGATTGATATCTCACAGTATTCCATATTTAGTCACCTTTGAATCACAAACAACTATTTTACTAGGATTTATCACTGAAATAAAATTATGTGTCGGTTCCTATTTTTTGGCAAATAAAAATCGGCTCCCTTTACTCCGATACCCCTAAATAAATTACAACATAACTGATTGCTATTGATGGTCAAATAATTAGTCTAGCTTTGTGTAATTTAATCTTAATACATTTCTGTGAAGGCCTCAGTTTTGCTATTTGGCCAACAAAATAGAAATCAATCGATGGCAGAAAAAATCTGGAAATTAATTTTTTCTTTTTTTAACAAGACAACGGTCAAACCCCTTTTTATGTTTTTCATCTTTAATATCTTAAGATATAGAAATTTCATAAAAATGCAGTTTATTATTGAGCAGGTAAAACTAACAGGAAAGTTTTCACTCTTTGTGTTTGATTGTGTAAAGTTTTGACTCTGGAGGGTTTGATGCGTATGAGCAACATGATTTTCAGTTTTCATGAAGATAAAGTTAAAAACCAGGAAGTGAACATCACATAAAACCCAGTAGGACTTTAAAGTTTTAGGGGTGTGAATAGTTAAACTGAAGTGAATGAGAGGAGATGAAGGTGTTCGTGTCTCAGTGGTTGGCTAGAAGTGAGGAAGACTCCTGCTTTGGTGTTTCAGAGGGGGATGAGCTGGTCGTCCCGGAGACGTCAGACAACAGCAGGAAGCAGATGGTGCGCAACATAAACAACAAGCGGCGCTTCTCCTTCAGGATACCAGAGGAGGAGCGGCTGCAGCAGAGGAGGTAGTGCCCGGTGCCGGCCCTGGTTCTGATCTGTGCGTCTGCTGTTTCCGGGTCCTGTTCGCTCACCTTTGTTCCTGTGTCGTCACGGTTACAGAGACATGCTGCGAGATCCAGAAATGAGGAACAAGCTGATCTCCAACCCCACCAACTTCAACCATGTGGCCCACATGGGACCAGGAGACGGGATCCAGATCCTGAAAGATCTCCCTATGGTACGAGCACACACACCGACCACAGGGAAACACACCGCAGGGCAAGAGTGTTCAATGTTGTGACATCCGGACTGATTTTTAAAATTTATTTATTTATTTATTTTCTTCAGCCTTCTCCTTCTCGCTATTAAAAATTAAATTAGGACAAAACTGCCATTTTTAAATCAAAATTGTGCAAAAATGTTAGATGGCGCACAAAGTGAGCATCTTTTCAAAGATTTATTCTTTGTTTTTATTGTCATGGTAACTGAGACCACATCTAGAGCACCAAAATCTCCTTTTAATTACCATATTAAGGAGACAGTGCTATGTAAAGTTGACCTTTTTGAGCATTACATCATGTTATATTATTATTCCCTCATCAAAAGCATACATGTAGTGTTGTTTTGATTCTTTCATGCATGTTTGAGAAATCCTTCAAGTACGTAGAAATTTTATTAGAAGAGTACTATTCACAGATAAAATCACAAAGCACTTCACAAAACACACAGGAAAAGCACACCAAACATGTCATTAAATTAAAAGCCTGTCAGAGGCTGTTTTACTTACTCCTACAGACTAGCCAGCAGCAATTAGCATTACCTGGTGGAACTGAGCATCTGCTAAGCTCATTATAGCAGCTACTTCTCAAGGTGACTCTGTTAAAGCATTTTTAAAGGGTTAATAAATGAGCCACTTTGGCGAGGTTTCAGAAAGAGCAGGAGTTTCTTAAAGAAACAGAGGCCTAATTTCCAAGTTTTAAATTTGTAAGTCAAATTTCTTTTAAGTCATATTTATCTTTTTTTGTTGTTGGAGATTTTAGTTTTATAAAATATTTATTTATGGCCCCTGTGACAAAAAGTTCTGGACACCCCTGCTGTAGAAGCTTCTTCACGGTTTAGTTCTCACTTAGACCAAAAAAACAAAACTACTTCTGCACTGCTGGAGCTGCTCCATCCTTCACCATGTTATGTAGCTGCAGATGGAATGAAGGTCAGCTTGTTATGTTCAGATCCACCACAGTGTGTGTGTGTATGTGTGTGTGTGTTTTAGCTTGAGCATGCTGTGCACTCACTGCCGCCCCCTCCCTCACACTGCACCCCCTCCTCCCCCCTCCTGTCCACTTGCTGCGTTTAAAGCAGAACGTCCGTGTTCAGGAGACCCGGGCGGGGTTCAGCGGCTCCGTCAGCATCCCCTCCATCACCAAGAACCGGGGGGAGCCGGGCCGCTCCATGAGCGCCAGCAGTGGACTGGGCATACGTGAGTATTGGAGGCTGACGTTTCCAGATGTGGTTTCAGTTTGGTGCCTTTAGCTGACTTGTTTTCCTCCGGGTCCAGGCTCGTCGTCTCAGAACGGCAGCGCTCTGCGCAGGGAGCTGTCCGGGGGAAGCTACGGGTCCAAACGCCAGACCATGACCTCGCCCTCCGAGAGCTCCCTGTCCTCTGGCGGGGGGATGGACTGCGGCGATGCTCCGCTCTCCCAGTTCGACAGAGAGGTCAGTAGGCGGGCTGAACCCCGACATGCAGCTGCATGTGTGGTCAGTTCTACAACATCTGACTCATTCCAGTTTGGACCCCTCAAGACTGAAGTTACTTTAACTAACCATTCAAAACAATCATTCCACAGAAGCATTAGAGTCTGTATGGAGACTAAACCAGCCGACTGTGTTGAGCTTTTTCACATGTTGTCACAACCACAAACTCCATCCTGTTAAATTTACATGATGGATCAGCAGAGGAGTGAGGAATGCTGGAGGAATTTGTGAAATATTTGACTTTCAAATCCTTGTGTGAAAGCATTGGTACCTCCAGGATGTCATGATAGTTTTTGTGATTCTTTGTTTTAATCAAAATGACTTTGTGGTGCAAAAATTACATTTATAGGTACATTTAGGTACATTTTTACTCAACATATAGATCACTAACCAGTTTGCCGTCAAGTACAGCTGGGGAAGCAGTGTGGTAGGAGTAAGAAACACTGCCACCTGCAGGTGGGAGTTAGCAGTCACTGCCAGTGATTTTGAACATTTTTACAGAAAATGTGCAATAAACTCATAATTGAGCGTTGACACACCAAAAGAATCTGAATCTGTTGGTTTTGTGTGAATTTCCACAATCACAGACTTGCTAATAGTGGAGGGACTGAAGGTGGTGTGTACTTCTCTGATCTGCAGACTGTGGCTCTGTGGATCTTCTACAGTGGCTTTTAATCGTTTGGCAAAAAATAATTTGCAGAATCTAACTTATTAAAAAAAAGTGTGTGTGTATACGTATGTGTATATATATGCAACAAATGGAGATTCAGCCTTTTTTTTTATTATTTTGCATGGAATATATCCTGCATTACATTTCCACTGCAGAATGACAAAATAATAATTATTTTTCTCCTCACTACATTGAAAACTGTTTTTTTTTTTTCTTTAAATATTTTTTTCACAAACATCAACATCCTATAGAAGACAATGTATCAGTCCTCTTTTTGTTTTTATTTTTTATTTTTGGTAAAGATTTCCACCATGTTTTCCGGCGGAGAAGATTTCTATCTTGTCATTTCTTTTTAAACCACTCATCCTCTTCTCTCCACTTCCTGATGATGCTGCTCCTTTGCCCTCTCAGCAAAGCGGCATTAGGATCTGGTGAAGTTTGTGGCTGTGACGCGACGGGTGTGAAGGAGCTCTGGTTTTTCTGAATCCTTGTGCTAGGCGCTGTAGTTCTAGACTGAGACCATGAACGTTCCCCTAGCTGAACCAGGAATTCCCTCAGACTGGTTCCCATCAGTCCCAGTCATCCCAGCAGCTGTTTCAGCCGTCCCACCTCATCCCAGCTCTCCGGTGTTTTAGCCTCTCTGCGATCATAACGAGGTTGTTGCTATGGTAGCCGGCCAGCGTCTCCCCTCCTGGCTGTCCCATCCTCATGAGCCTGGATGTTTCCGCCTCCCATTTCGCCACATTTGTTGCCCCCCTGACCTGACCCAGCTGAACCCTGCCCCCCATGCCTGCCCCCCCTCCCCAGCATGTTGTCTGGGTGCTGAGTGTGAACTCTCCTCTGCAGTGGCAGGCGGTCTCGCCGTCGGAGAAGACCCCCGATCTGAAAAGGGCTTTAAGGACCCTGCTTAGTAAGATGAAGGTAATGTGTTCAACCTGCAACGACAAACACACAGAAGCGAGAGAGCACCGTGTTGCTGATCTCACACACACACACACACACACACACACACACATATGCGTGTTATCACTGGAACGACGCCGCCTCCCCTCCCTCTCTCTCTGCACCATCAGGCTTCTGTTGTGACAACGCTGCTTCTCATTGCTGAATCACAGCATGTCTGCCTCCATACCGCCCCCTGGTGGCCTGCTCATGTTCCCAACCAGGATAAAACAAAGCATAAGTTGGGATCTTCTCAGTGTTTACTGGCTAAATGAGCAAAATCCAGATGAAGGAAGTGAAGTAGACTGGTTGGAAGTGAGGTTGCATGCTTTGGGTAAATCCTGCTGCACGTTTTCTTGGTACATTACAGCACAAAGGCTGACACTTTCACTGCAAAAACACAGAATCTTACAAAGAATTTTTGTCTAGTTTTTACTAAAAATATCTTAACACACTTCAATTAAAACAAAACGGAACAAAAAGTAACTTTTCAGCAAAAACTAGAAGCTTGTTTTAGGTAAATAGTTCATTAATAATTCTGAAAAATTACGAGTTCCATTGGCAGATTATTCCACTTATAACACATGGAAATGTTTTGTTAGAAGTTAAATAATTGCCAGTGAAACTATTAATTTTTAATTAATAACTATTTAATTTAGACAAGCTTCTATTTCTTATTGAAAAGTTATTTTTAAATTAGTTTTGTCTTAATTGAAGCGTATTAAGATATTTGCAGTAGAAACTAGAGCATAACTACTTGGTAAGATTTAGTTCCTGCAGTGTTTTCAAGCTGCTCCACGGTGTGTTGTGTTGCAGTCACAGTAGGATCTGTGGGGTTTTAGGGGGTTTAAACCAGAACGAATCAGAAGGATGGCATCGCTGACCTGAGGACAGGAAGTGGAATCACACACACTTCAACCCAGCACTCGGGCTGAAGCCGCCACACTTCCTGTTTGGCCCAAATCGTCCCGTTTTCAGAGTCAGTCGCAGTAATTTATTGGTCTCCTGTGAGTCGGACTGTATGTGATGAGTTCAGGGTGAATCGGAAACCTTCCACTCCTCCATCATCGGCTCCAGCCTGCATGTTTGGTTTCTGCTGATCCCTCCTGGTCAGTTGAGGTGTTGATTTGCTGGTGAAGTGCTGGACTGCATCCCTCACAGCAGATCAATGAATCATGCCGAGTTGTAATCGTCATGGTAACTTGGGACGTTTGTGATAGACCAACACTGTAAGGCATTATTGTGAACAGAAAATGATGTGTAGTTTGTACAAATAGACAACTGGGAAATAATATGACCTCTAAATTAAGTCTGGACTTTTACTAAACCATTGTAACAACCAGCTTTAGAATGGTCTGAAACGATTAGTCATGATAAATCAATTATTGAAGTAATCGTCAACTAATTTAGTAATCGATTAATCGTTAACTGTATAGGCACAAAAAATGCCATTTGCTGCAAAAACCCCTAACATATTTAGAGCAGTAATTGAACCAGAACTCTACAAAAAGAAATTTTGTAGAAGATTTGTAAATACGTTTTCCCCAAGTGGCACAGTTTTAATTTCACCCAGTTCAAATTCACTAAAGGAATGCTGTTACTGCAATAAAATGTTTTATTTTCTTATTTCAAAAAGTGAAGTAGTTATTTTATTTGCATCTTTTAATATATTTTAATGTATAAAAAAGGCTTATGTGGTTAAATGAAAAATCTGTAGAATGTGTCCATTTTTTTCCCCAATTTTAACTGATTAATCGATAAATTGATACAATAATCGATTACTAAAGTAATCCTACAGAAGCTCTAGCTGCATGTTTCCTGCTTGAAGGTGAAGCTCTGCCCAGGCTGGTCCTCCATCCTCCATTCCATGTCACCTCTGGGGAAAAAAAAAAGCTATCCCCACAGCATGACGGTGCCATTGCCGTGTTTCATGGTGTCTTCAGGCTGATATGTCGCGTTAGATCAGAGCATCTTCTTCCATGTTCACTGTAGACTGCGATCAGTTTCACTGGATTTTATTTTGGGGTATTAGACTAAATGGGGTTGAGTAGCTGAACTCACCACTTTGGGTGTGATGAATCCTTTGAAACGCACATTGTTCACAGTTGTGCACTTCTTTGTGTTGGTCTGTCGCACTAAATCTCAAAGTTAAAGTTTGTGGGTGTCAAAGTGAGGAATTGTTGAAGGGGGTGTGAATACTTTGCAGGGCACCATCTCCACTTTCAGAAGTCATAAGAAAAACCCAAAGTTTTCACACCACAAAAACACAAAATATCACCAAGTTGTCTAGTTCCTAGAGCAAATATCTCATCACGGTTGAAATAAGACAAAACTAACTTTTTCTTAAAATTGATGAAAAAATACTAGTTCCCCTGGAAGATTATTTTACTTAGTTTTTTTCATCAATATTAAGGAATATTGGGCGAATATTGAGGAACTTAAAACAAGTTCCTATGTTTTGCTGAAAAGTAACTTGCAAGTTAATTTTGTCCTATTTCAAATTTACTAAGATATTTGCAGTAGAAACTAGAGCAAATACTTGTAAGGTTTTGTGTTTTTAAGTGTATTTTGATGACAGAATCTGAATCTTAGCCCTCCTTCCTGTCATTTTTTTTATTATACGTTTTTAACTCCTCCTCTCTCTCTTTCCGTCTCCTCCCCTCCAGGACTCGGACTCCCCCCGTCACTCCACGGCCTCCAACAGCTCCACCTTCAGCAGTCCCCCCAGCCCGGCGTCCCCACACAAGACCAAGTCCTTGTCCCTGGAGAGCACAGACCGGATGGGCTGGGACACATGAGCCCTCCCCCTGCTCCCCTCTCCCTATTCAGCACAGGACTCCCTAACCTCGCCCCTACACCACCCCCTCCTCTCACCTCCACTGCCCAGAGAACTGCACCTCCCATCTGCCGCTCCCTCCTCCTGATGAACTGCCTCTGGACGTTGCTTCCTGATTGGACGGAAACACTACAACTGTGGGCCTTTTCGAGGGGAAACCCCCAAATGAGTGAATGAGAGATGCGCTATGATTATCCAGAATAGACACTGACACTCTTCCCTACCCAGCCCCTCCTTCCCTCTTTAGAGATTCGCATAGAGACGCCAAACTTTACGACGCAACAGAAAAAAAATAAGAAGCGGATAATCGATGAGAGAAAATGATTTGTATTTGTACATAGGACCAGCCGGGTTTCAGGGGGACAATTTTAATTTATTTATCGATCTTAGATGGGGAAGGTTAGGTTTGCTTCCACGCGACATGAAGCAAACGTTTTCCCACAGTCACTTTTTCTTTGGGTGTTGCGAAAAATGTCGCATATTTAAAAAAAAGGAAGTGAGAAAGAAAAGGAATGAGTTTTAGTTTTCTCCTGATACTCAGTGCAGTGACTTTATATTTTCTAATTATTATTGTTATTTTGAGCATTTGCAAAAAACCTTCCTACTTCCTACTGTGCTACTCTCTTCCTCATTGGTTCATCCAGGGAGGCGTCCTCCGTCGTCGTAGCGTTAGACGTTCCACTTTGCTGTGCAACCAAACTGACCAAGTCACTGATTCCCATCGCGATGATGTACATAGGTTAAAAGTAGAGTAATATATGATAAGGAAAATACTATAGAGAACTACATGGGGAATGAGCAAAGAAATCCTGATTTGGTTTTCTGGTTTTTGTTTTGAGTGATTTTGAGTTTTTATTCACACAAAAAGCCATTTTTAAACCACTTTGTTGTTGTTTTTTTTAAATCAGTTTTATGAGTTAGTTTTATATTCTACGTCTGACACGTTGTGTTGTGTTTTTGGTTTTTGTGTTTTTCTCCTCCACCCCCCATTTATGGATTGACACTACTGCTCAAACTATCTAGTGGAAAATTTGCATTTCTCACCAACCTGCTATTACACATGTATCTACGCTCTCGTACACTGAGGTGGTGGTTTTACGCAGCAAAACGCCTCATCCCTAAGGCTCCTCTGGTCGTCCGATGGGCCGTGGTACCGGGATGGAGAAAAGGTCGACCCCTCTACCGATGGATAAGCTCTATTTAACCAAAAACGGACAAAAGAGGGACATTTTGGTGACATGCTTTCTTTTGTCACAGCCTTTGCTTGTTAAAAATGTGCTAAAATGTCAATTAAAAGCTCTTGATGGAAACAGAACACTAAAACAAGGAATGTAAACACTTAAACCAGCGCTTGACTCCGATGTATTTCTGATTGTTTTGCTAATATTAACTGGGTTGGAGCTCTGAACTTGCTTTCTGGTTTGGTTTTAGGGGGATTTGTTGGTTGTATTTTACTGTATCTGTTTAGCAGTTTCTGCCATTTATTTTTGCCAGTTTTGAACCCCATTTACAAAAGGAACAACTCTTGGAGCAAAATCTGACAATTAATGGAGCAGAATCTGACAGTAACCTGTGTGGATTAGACACAAATCAAACACCATTTTCTGTTATTTAAAACACAGAAACATTCTTAAAGCTGAACAGTTTTCTTTTGGATAAACTTAGAACAAACATTCCTATTGTACACAGTATTTTCTCTTTCCTCCCCATTGCAGAGTCCAAGTTGAAGCCTGCCAGGATCAGCTCCATATAAGGGAATCAAACATTACATACTTCAGTGGTCATTCCTGCTGCTTCCCCCTGTTGAAATCCAACAAATTAGCTCTCTGTACCTCATTCCAAGTGTTTTGTTTATGGATTTTATTTTCTATTGTGATTTGAAGCTCAAAGCTTATTTTCCAACACCCTGAACCTTTTTAAGCGTGCAGCTCTCTGTTTTTCACCTGCAAGTGGTGTCCAGTAGGAGGTAAAGGAAGCAGACATTGTTTGGGCGGGGGGTGTTTGAACATCGGTCGATATGTTTAAAAAAAATTTAAAAACTGACTGATCCCAGACGTTCTGGAGTGAGGAAGGAAATCTCAGGAAATGTGTCGAGGTCGGCCTATGGGACGGACGGCGTGAGTCGAAGGGTGGCAGGTGATCCGATGGCCAACGTGCCACAGTTTTCTGTGGAGGAAGGCCTAAACAAAATCAAACGCCTTTACATTTCAATGAGGTCTTATCTACAGTACCTTCTATATTATTTTTGCTCTTTCATATCATATTACACTTTTTTTTTTCTAGGATTGCTTTGTAATAATTTGTACAGTTTTGCATGTTCTAGATGTAATCATTTTGTTTTTGGTTTGTTTGTTTTACTTGCTCCTTTTTTGGACGGTTTGGGCGTTTTACTGAGGATAACCCACTACAGGTGATGTAGATTCCTTTTTGCACAAAAATATTTAAGGTGTAAGGTCAAAAATAATGTATGGAACTGGCTGCCACACTGATGTGGAGAACTCATATTAACCCGACTCCGATGTATTTCAATAAAGCGGAGGGCTGTTACAAATACACACCCGTCTTGTTGCCGTGTGGTCATTTCTCCAAATGGATTCTTTAAAAAGCTTTTATTACAAATGAAAACTTTTTACATCTATAAACAAAACATCAGTAACATTTACAGTAGCTACAAGTAAGGACACATTTAAACAGACTTAGGATTTCACTGCACAGGAGCAATGCCTGGAGGACACACACCTCCAAATTGCACCTGGGCTCAATAGTGCTGGTTGCTAAGATACCAAAAGAAATCGTGTTTTTTCTAAACTACTTTCTTATGTTGGCAAGCAGTTGAAATTGTACTTGGAGCAAAGGACAGGGGCACACACACCTCCAAATTTCACCTAAGCTCAGTGTTCCTTGTTGCTAAGAGACCAAAGTTGAGATTTAAGCACTGTTGCATCAGGTGGTCCTCCAATGTACACACTCTGTTTTTGATATGAGACGATCTCAGTTCAAAACCTTTCCACATATAGTGTACATTTCATCCTGTACATTTCAATCTAAAACATTTGATAGAATTAAAAAAGGGAGCAACTTGGAATAAATGATCCTGAGGTTAACTCTTCTTGATATGAAACATGTTTTTTTCAATGAAGGTGGTTAAAGTTGCAATTAGAAAGTTGAAGATGGATTTTATTTTTCAGCATCCCAATGAGTCTAAGTATACATCTTAATCTACAGAAGGGTTTGCAAATCTGGAGGGTTGATAAGTTGATGTAGACAAGAGACGTCCTCCAAGCAGAGCGGGCCGAAGCTGCTAGACTCATACACAAAAAGGACTGAATGCTTTTAAAGTCTATTAGTACAATATTAGTTCAAAGGTAGTTGCACCTTTATTTTTTTCTCGCTCGAACAGATTTTTTTTTTAGTTGTACAGGATATACGTTACAATAAAGGTAGAAAAGGTTTTGAATTGATTCTCAATCTGAGAAGACGGTGCGGCTCAACTCCTGTCCCTCAACATTAAATGGGTTTTGACGCAAAGAATCGAAAAATTTGAAACACTTCCTCTGTTCTGTCAGTGCAATTGTGCTTCAGTAGCTGAGTTTCCATTACAAATGTGCGGCAAAGTGTGTCTATATTTTGCAGTTGCGATGTTTCCATTAAATAAAACAATAAAAATTACATATGAGTAAGTTTGCTGACATGATAAGTCATTAAAAAACATGCTGCACCATCATCCTCCGACCACTTCCTGTCGTCTTCTTCGTGGTTTGTGCCAGTGGCAGCATCATGTGATGCAATAAAAGTGTTTCCATTGCAGGTTTGTAAAAATATACCAATTTCCCAAAAACAAAACCACCACAGAGTGCTAGAACGTTTTAGCAAAAAAGAGTTTTTTGAAATTAGCATGTTTTTGTAAGCAAATTTATCTTTAAAATGTCAATTTGTGCAATTATATGGCCAATGGAAACACAGCTATCGTTCGGGACGGTGTAAAACAGGCTGATGTAACACAAAGCTTCACATGAAGATAAAGACACCCAAAACTGCAGCAGATGCCTGAGCTAAAGGGGAAAATCAGGCTTTAAATATTTTGAGTGCCAAGATGCCCAGGCTTGAGGACAAAGCTCCTGTCTCATCCATTAAATCCATTTCAAAGTCACAAGTTAAACAAGTACAAAACAAAAAATAAAATTCACATTTTGTTTTTGTCAGGCTCAGGAGTTTAGGTCCAAAGTTTCGTCTCCATTTGTAAACCCAGTGACAGTCAGCTTGGAGAGTCTTTTTTCTGTTTTTGTTTTTTTTGGATCAGCTGGGCTGGCAGATAAAGCTGAGAGACATTAAGGCAAAGATCCAAAAGTACTTCCCTTCCTCTGACTGGATCAACAGTCTGGTTCTGGGTCCCACTCTGACCTGGGGTGGGTCTCCCTCCTTCATTTGTCCCTTCAGGCTGCAGCTCCATCCTCGTCCAACACCCGGTGAATCCCGTTTCCGGGGACACCGAGGACGGCCTGCGCGGCGCCACTCAGGTCTCTGGTGCTGCTGTGCCGTGATTGGCTGTCCAGGCGCAAGGCGGAGTCGTGTCTGGACAGGCCGTCCAGTCGGTTGGTGCTGCAGTGTCTGGACTGGTCGCTGAGGCGGGGCATGCTGGACGTCGTGTACCTGCCAGGGAGACCCGGGACGAGTTCAGCAACCAACATCCAAACATCTGGAGAGGTGACGGGGGAAACCCACCTGCCGTCTCTGGAGCGGTGCAGGCTGCCGTGGTAACTGCTCATCTTGGAGCGAGCGCTGCGCACCGATCCGGCCCGGCTGGTGCTGGCGCTGGGCGGCTCGTCCAGCATGGCCAGGTGGGTGGAAGAGGCGTGGGTGGAGGTGCCCTGGGTGGACGTGCCCCGCGACTTCCTCACGATGGGCGTGTTGGGGTCCCGGTACAGCAGCTGGGCGAAGTCGGGCTCCTGGAGAACCTGGCGGCTGTCGTTGACCATCCCACTGCGGCGGGGCAGGGAGGAGGCGGAGGAGGAAGACGACGACGAGAAGGTGGGCAGGGAGAGACGCAGAAGGGTGGGGAGGGACAAGGGGAAGGTGGTGGGGCGGTGGGTGTGGTAGGAGAGGATGGAGGAGTGGGTGGAGCAGGCAGTGGGACAGGGGGTTAATGCTCTGAGTTTGGAGGAGGGGGGGTGCAGAGAGGGGCTTGTGTTCACCAACAACCTGACAACTCTGGAGCAAACACCAGAACCACCATGGACCAGAACCAACATGGACCAGAACCAACATGGACCAGAACCAACATGGACCAGAACCAACATGGACCCAAGTCTGGGCCTAGAGGGCGACCCGCCTGAAGGGGGCGTATTAGGGCCATTGAAGATCGATACAAATAGTAAAATTTTCTGAGAAAACTTAAATGTTTGAGCTGCTAAAGTCAAAAATTTGTGAGAAAAAACTTCTGGAAAATTTCTGAGATTAATCTCAGAACTTCTGAGATTTTTCTCACTAATTTTTATTTATTTTTTTTGGATGCAGAAATTTGTGAGACATGCACAAGCTGGAAAAATGTTCAGCTTTTGTCGCCTCAAACTTTTTTCTGACAAAAAAGTTCAGTGATAAAAAGAAAATATTCTAGATTAAATTGTCCTGCCACGACAAAATTTATGGAATGTACCCCCTGACGGTGTCGGGGTCTGGTGGGTACGTACTCTTTGCGCCTCTTGCCGTGGAAGAAGCTGGCCCACTCAAAGCAGGTCTTCTTACTGCCCACCCAGAACACAGAGGGGATTCCCACAATCAGCATCATCAGGTATTTGATGAGGAAGAGCGCCAGGTCGGGGCGGCTGGTGCTCTCCACCTGAAAGACAGGAGGAGCTGGTGACGGAGGAGAACTGTACGCATCAGGGCCTTTATAGGGAGAAAAAAGGCCAAATTTCTGCCAAAAACAACAAGAAAAATGTCAGAAATTTTCCTAGGAAGAATGAGGACATTTCTGAGCTCCAAAAGTTGAAAACATGCAGCAAGAAAGAAATCAGACTTCCAAGTTTTAATTTTAGATTTTTTTTTTTAAATTAATCCCAAAATATTTTGACAGAAATTTACTGTTTTTTTCCCCATCTACACCGTTGTAAAGCTGTAAGTAAAATGAAAAAAATACAGTGAAACAGTTACAGAAAAAAGGAAAATGGATCTACTTTTTAGGGTTTGTGTGGTAGAGCAACACCATGTAGAACATAATTCATCAGTGGAAGGTAAATTATGAAAGGTTTGTTATTGTTTTTTTTTTCTCTTACAGATGATAAAGTGTCTGAAAAGTGTGGCATATATTTGTTTTTGACCCCCTTTATACAGTTGACATTTGACCAACCTATGTGACTTGATTGATTTGTAGTGATTTTTAAATAGTCACAAACTTTGACAAAATAAACATCTCAGATCTTTGTTGAAGTGAAAATTAACCCCTAGTTTGCCAAAAGAAGCAGCTTGTTGTTGTCTGCCTGTCATTTGTGAGCCAGATTTACGCCGTGATTTACCAGAAATGTGTGCCAAGAAAAAAAACATCAACATTTTGATAACATTTTTTTATGTGGTCAAATCTATGTAATCAATCAAAATGAATGCTTTAAAGCACCAGCTCTGGTCTGAATACAACTCTTATCTGTTTTTTAAATGCCATGTTTCACTTTCCTTCCACTTCCTCCTTGTGTCAAGAGCTATCAAGGCTCTATATGTAACATGTTACATAAATACAATCAGATGAAAGAATCTTTATTCAGTCTTCCATGTTAGTTAAGTCTCTACTAGACTGCAAAAGCTGTTTTGTTTTCAATCTTTTTCAAAAATGCCAAAACCTAAAAGAAAGTGCTCAAACTGAATCAGATCTGTGTTTTAATGGGACAATAGCAGCTGATATTCAGTAGGAAAGCGGCTGCGCTAGAGATTTATATAAAGAGCATGATGATGAGCCGGTGAAGCTGCTCATGCAGCAGATACAGGCCACTGTGTGTAAACATTGATGTGCTCCACTTCTCCACTAACAGCTGAACGTCTCACGCTGGAGGCAGAGACAATCAGCAGACATCTGCTCTGATTTGACGGCTGACTCTTACCCTCTTGCCTGAGAACGGTAGCTTCTCTGCGTACCGTGTTAGCACCATGACTGACACATCTGGTTATCGAGCCAGACAGAAGGAGAAGAGCGTCCTGCCTCTGGTCGGTCTGCCATCTTTGCTCCGGTTTCTGCCGCACACCGTTAGAGGAGGGCTGCAGCTCAGACCCACAGACACGCTCATTACAGCAGGGATCAGACCGTCAGCTCCAGCCTCAGGGTTCACTGAGGTAACCTGGTTCAGTCAGCTTCTGTCCAGCCTGGAAACGCAGCTTTGCTCCCTGCTGTATCCAGAGGAGCTCCGCATGGCGGACGTCTTGGCCCTGTCAGGCTTTATGAAGACATGTTGGATTTCTTCCTTCCTACTGATGCATAGGAATGTATCTGAGTGTGAATGCATCTGTGGGTCAAACTTAAGGCCCGAGGGCCAAATCTGGCCCTCGAGGCTCTAGAATAGGAATCTGCAACCTTTACAATCCAAAGAGACAATTCTGTCCTTTGTCCGGAGAAATGAAACTTAGATAAATATAAATACCTACTGTTGGAATTTTGTTGTTATTTTTTAAAGAAACACTGTTTTACTTTTATTCTTATAGGTTTTAAAATAAAGAAAAATGTGAGACTTTGTAGAAGTAGGATTTTCTTCTGTGGAATGTTGACATTTTAAAACCTATAAACCAAAACTTAAATCTAATAATAGTCTTTTCTAGTGGAAATGTAATGTCATTATTCCATGACAAAAATGAAAAACCTGCTCATGTCAGCATGTATTTACTATATTATTATTAGGTAATGGTATTATGTTTTTAAACATTATTTTTCCATCAAATCAAAGCAGTTTTCATCTGCCAGATGACATAAATGAAAAGACAATCAATATGATTTAACATCAAGACGTACTCATTGAATGCAGAGCAGGTTATTTATCATCTTAACAGTTTATTGATGGGTTTTATTAATATATTCTGCCACAACCCAGCAGCATTTCCACTGTATAATGTTGCTTACGTTCAGATGTGCTGTTGCCGTGGAGAGGTTTGACCCCAGCGACCCCAGCAGAAACACACGGTGGATTACCGCGGCGTTTCAGGCACAGATTAAAACCGGGACTCATCTGAGCATTAATCCAGTGTTCATAATATCAAGAAAACAACAACAGGCGCTCAGGGAGGACTGGTCAGGTGATGCCGTCTGAAAGGAGACGGCGCTCTATCAATTATTAACAGCTTTATTATCTGTGCTGCCGCGGCGCTGGAGGCAGCAGAGACTCCACTGAGACAAACATCAGATCCCACATGGAGCTCTGCGCGCCTCACACACATTTCCACCCAGCTGCTCCGCCGCCTGCCGTCAACATGAGCTTCCCTTCAAACATCCCAGCTGCACATCAGAGCAAACCGACACAAACAGCCCTGGGCGGGTCAACAAAACAAGGAAGGAGTCGAATATTCAATGCCAATAAATGGAGTTACAATGGCTTAATACTAACTGTGATTAATTGTAATCATGTCCTATAAAAACAGAATTGTGTGAAATCTGTTATACGTTTATGATCTACAATGTTCTAAAGATCCCTTTTCTAAAACCATCTGATTATTTTTGTTTGCTTCAAGAAAATGTTACATGTTTAATTTATTATTCAGATAAGAATTAAAAAGGAACAAGAAAACTTCAGTATGAAAACAAATGTGGATTTTGGCCTTTGTGGCAAAAAGTTTAGACATCACTGACATAAAGTCCCTCCAGATCATTTTACCTTTTTGAAAATATGAGTAAATATTAGTAAATCCCCTCGTTGTGATGCTGCAGTGGCTCTGCACATAAACAACTAAAGACTGAATGAAGCAGAAAGCTGGTTTAGGTCTTAATGGGAATCATAGCAGCAGGTCAACACTGTGAAAACAAAACAAAACCCGGTGCTGCTCTACAAACGACTTCAATGTGGTTTCTTTTGACACCGTAAATGTTCCCAAACAAAAACAAAATGTCCACAGCATTCTCTAACACTTTTCCTCAATCTTTGTAGAAAAGGTCATAAAAAGTACAAACGATGGTGGGAAGCAGTAAGAAGAAACAGCTGCTGTGTGCCAGGACTTTCTAAATTAAACTCATTTCTGCAGTTTAAACCGTTGAAACTTTTCAACAACAACCTTCAGCTTTAAATGACTCTTGTTCTCTTCTGTCAGAAAGGAAACAGTTTTATGTTTTTCAGTTCTGGACTGTGTGAATAAGAAGACGCCTCATCACTTCAGTTGCAGTGATTAGCTTCTAAAAGCTAAATTTAGAGGCTTTAACATCTGGGTTTTACACTCCATTCAATTGTGAAATATAATCAAACATTTGTTTATGGATGAACAATGAGCTTCAGGCACAGAACAGCCTAATGCTAACAGTTTCTATGAGCACCAGAATAGTTACTCTGAGGCTTTCTGTGACAGTGAAGTGTTTTTCACTCACAGTCATGCTGGGTTACCTTATATGGGCAGGGGATGTGGTAGTCCCTGCACTTCTCCTGCACCCAGGTAGTCTCCCAGACGGTCCGGTAGCTGCTCTCATAAAGGTAGCAGGCCACGACGGTCAACAGGGGAACCAGGTAGAGAACGGAGAACACGCCTATGCGAATCATGAATTTCACCAGCTTCTCCTGGTTCTCCTTCTCCAGCGGGATCTCCATGCGGACCCGGTTAAGGGCAGCGATGCCCGCCAGCAGGAGCACAACTCCCACCTAGGAGGAGAGAAGCAGGAAGGTTTAAATGTGCCTTACATGAGCTAACAATGTAGCTGTTCATGCAGCAGAAGGAAGAGCTGCATTTACAGGGTTTCTGCAGGTTTCAGAAAGTCAAATTTAAGGCTTTTAAGATGTTTTTAATGCCACCATGAATGAAACTGAAGAGTAAACAAAACTATAACTACAGGGGATAATAAGGGATGCTGCAGTATTACAATCAAACCGTAGCAAAAACGGACATCTCTGGGGTCTGTTTGCAGCTTTTGGCAGCAGCTCTCTATGGCCTGAACCTCCACAAGACTGAAAGGTTTTGATTTTTTTGCCCAGAATGCACTTAGCATCATATGGGTTGGCAACATAAGTGAGCCAGTGGTAAAAACTAACTTCATCCAACCAACTGGTGATGCATTGCTGGCACGTATTAGCAGCTTGCTACTGGTAGCCCTAATTGCCTCAACAAACAGAATGTAATGAGTGACAATGTCTTTGTGTGACTCAAACGTTTGCTTGATACAAAGTTCTGTAAGAGAAAATATTTCCACAGCCGCAACATTTAAGACCTGTGATTGCCATATTTAATGCCAACCTACATTGTCTTTAACAGATTTAAGACATTTTAAGGTGTTAAATTTAAATTCATAAATATAAGACTTTTTAAAAATCAGGACATCAAGCTAGCTAATGTGTATTATTAGCAGCTAGTTAGCAGTAGCCTCAATGAAGATGTCTGCACCCAACTCAACCTTTACCTGGCAGAAATGCTGAGCAAGAAAAAAACACACACGAGAATAAAGATTAAACAGTGCTTTCATGATAAAATGTATGACCTGTGATTCATTTATTTAAGACAACATAAATTTTGTTTTATGAATTTAAGTCATTTTAAGGCCATAATTTAGATGCATGAATTTAATTATTTGTAAGGATGTGTGGGAACCTGATTATTGCCTCAGAAGAAGAGCAATAAAATCCATCATAGTTTGCTAAAAGGGTCTTCCTCACCACGACGTCCAGGCCCAATGGGGCCAGCAGGAACCAACGCAGTGCCATCAGGTTGTAAAGCCCCACAAAGCACACGCCGCTCACGCTGTCGCCCTCTATCTTGTTCATGGCGAGCAGAGTGACGGTGAGGACACCTGGGACGCCCCAGGCGCAGGCGTGGAAGAGGAGCGCCTTCTTCTCTATGGCCTCACTGCCCCACTTAGGAACAGCTGCTAGGAACCAGGTGATGGTCAGTATGACCCACCACACACTGCCAGCCATGGTGAAGAAGTACAGCACCATGAAGAGAAGCGTGCAGGCCTAGGCGAGAGAAAGACAGATTTTTAATCACCATGCAGGAGGGAATAAAGACAGCGGAGAACACAAGGTGAAGATCTGACCTTATTATGGGAGCCTTGAGTCACTGTGGACGCCCTAAATCTTCCTGGACTCGCTGCATTACAGGAAACTCTGTCCTCCAGCAGGAAGCCGAGGAAGAACACCAAGGACACCATCATGTAGCAGACAGCATAGAAGATAATGGGCCGCTCCGGGTAGCGGAACCTTGACACGTCGATGAGGAAAGTCAGGAAGGTGAAGAGTGTCGCCGACAGGCAGACGATGGACACCACTCCGATAAAGTAGCGGGCAAACGTCAGTTCCTCACGAGTAAAATACATGTTGGGACACGGGGGGGAGCAGTCTCGAACCCCCAGGAAGGAGTAGCCAAGTTCTGGCTCGATTTTGAGTTCCCGGGGACACCAGAAGCCGTAGTCCCGCTGGACGGAGACGGGGGACTCGGTTGAGTCTGAGGTGGACAGGAGGTCTGCAGGTCGAGGGTAGGGCTCATCGCAGTCTGGGAACCTGAGGGAGGAAGAAAGCAGTGACTTGGTGATTCCAGCTGGTGAGCTTTCTACACTTCTTTTTATCACGATTGTTGCTTATTGAGGTCTGATTGGACCAAGAGTCCAATAAGTTTCTTCCATTCCACCTGACTTCAAGTCAAAATATGTTCAACGTGCAAACCCAGAAAAGCCAATTAGCTGACCCTGCCAACATAAATCCAGAGAAGAACTACTGCTGTTCCAACCTGTTGCAGTCCATCTCCTCTGGCCAGCTGACCCCAAACATGTCCATCAGTTTGTAGCAGTCGCTCCTGGCCTGCAGGCAGAGGCGGCGACAGGGCAGAGTCATTCGGCCGTACTCGGTGCACACCGGAGCATAGATGGCACACAGGAACATCCTGAGGTCTGGAGAGCACTGCAGGTTCACCATGGGATGGAACGGCTGGAGAATCAGGCAGAGAAAAAGACAAGAGTGTTTTGGGCTGTTTTTACACCTGACAGTTTGATAGACTTGGTTTGATAGGGGACCAAAGTTGCAACATTTGTTAAGTTTTCAGCTGATGTGGTTTGCTTTCATACTTCTCTGTGTCAAACAAACCAAACTCATTGCAAGGTTTCCCCCAGAAAACTTGCTAAGCCTGGTGGTTGGGGCACTCGGCAGTCATTCATCTAACAGCCCACTGTGTTTTTGAGTTAAACATTGTTTAAAGTTGACAGAAAATTTGAAAATATCACTGAACACCGCCTATAAAATCTTAAAAAAATGCAAACATATATATATATTAAAAAAAAATACAAATAAAATGCTAAGCCTGGTGGGGACACAAGTAAAGCCTGGTGGCCCGTCAGACTTATAATACACCGACACATTCAACACATTAGAAACCACTCCTTTTGGTTCTGATTGGTTGTTTCTGAACAGCAGCAGAGCCAGAGGGATTTTCACAAATTCTCTGTTTCATATTCTACTGTCAAACACTTTTAAAAAATGTTCATCCATCCATCATCTAACACACTTATCCTTGCGCACACACATTCACACCTTAGGACAATTTAGAGAGACCAATTAATTTTTTAGAAATTCTACCTGCTTCTGCTTTTATATAGGAAAGTTTTAATAATGTTATTTTGGTGTTTTTAACTCTGAGTTAAAAATTGATCTTGTGTTTTCTCCATTGAAATGTCCAATAGACACAGGCAAATAAAATATGAATTTTATTTGCCTGTGTCTGTTTTGATTTCCTAAACTTGTGGAAAGGATTGAATTTACATAATGCCCAGTGTTGGCAAAACCTGGGCTTGGATAGTGACCTAGGTTAGTGCCACCTGGGTGTGGGTCGGTGTAAAGGCCGAGCCGGGCATAGACTGGCCTTCACGCCAATGCCAACATGAAGACCCTCCATGCAGTCAGTGGAGGTTGGTCGCATGAATGTCAGTCTTTCCTCGGACCTCCCTGGTTGATTGGAGGTCTGTCTTTTCTTGGTCTCCTCTGTTTGTAGGGAGTCTTCTGTTTGCAGGGGGACCTCTGGTTGGGTGGAGACTCTATGATGATCATTTTCCAGAGCAAGTTTCAACTCCACCTTCAGGTCTGTAACCTGACCCTGCAGAGATTTCACCGTTTCCTCCTGTGCTTTGAATTTGGAAGCTTGCTCAGAGTGACTTTTGAGTTGCTCCTCATATTTCAGTCTCACTCTGTATTCTTCAACTATAACTTCTACCAGATCTTTATTGCGGAAGGCGTATTTTTCAGCCTCCCTCTTGAAGTAGTCCAGCTGTTGAAGAATACTCTTGTCGGTTGTAACTTTGGAAGAGCAAGAAACCTTTGATACACCTGTAATCTCTGGTACGTTTCTTCCATGGTCACGTTTGACTTGCAGGCGACGTTCTTTATCCAACATTTTTAACAGTTTTTGAATCTCCTCCTGCTGTGATTTGACTTCAGCCTGATATGCAATCCTTCGGTGTCTTTCCTCATGGAGTTCAAAAATCTTACTCCGCAATTCTTTTTTAAGATCGTCTACCTGCTTTGTGAGATATTTGAGGTGTTGGCTCGTCTCTTTCACATCTTCCACTAAGGAGATTATCTTGAAGCCTGCAGAGGGAGTCGTTTTCTGCTCGACTTCCAATGATCTTGGACTCTCCAAGTCGCCGGAAGGACTTGATTCCCCCTGGACCTCTGCTGATTCATCTTCCGGCTTAATGGGGCTGTCGCTGTCATCTTCCAAAGGGAAAATGATAGCACCGTAGTCGACTTGGATGTTGAGGTCCATCATGTCGACCCCATGAAAGCTCAGCTGGAAAAGCTTCATGTTCACAAGCAATCTGCTGTTGCTTCATGTCGATATTCTGGTAAATTCTCACTTCTCTGAAAGGCGTGTAATATCTGGAATCGATATCCGGTTCTTTTCGATAAAATTTGAACGTGCTCTGAAGAGTGATCTGTCGCGATAGAACTGTGGAACAGATCTGAGAAAACGCTGCCTGTGAGCTACATTCAAGAGAGAGATTCCCTTGTGATATCATAGAGTGATGACATCACTGCTGATGTCATTGATACCATTGGAACTGAACATTCTATTGTAGCCTGACGTAAAAACATTTTGCTAGACAATGTCAAACATTGAGAAGTTTTAATTTTTGTTGTCAAACATTATGAAGTCAAAAGAAGAAAAACCTCAGAAATATACAGGGTAGGGTTGCTACCGGTCCGTAAAATACAGAATCGTCCCGTATTTGATAAATGTTGTGTCCCATATTTAACCAATACGGGACACGATTTGTTCCGTATTTTCCATAAATGTGAAACAGACACGCCTATCACACAGATATCAACACTAAGTGTAACAATAATGACCAAAATAAAACACAGGAAATATTAAGGTCAGTTAAATTGTCGTGGCGGGAGATAAAGGACCTCCGCACTCCTCGGAACGCTGCGGTCCGACAATGTTGTCACGGTTGCTTAGAGACGGACACTACACAGCCGCGGTGAGTTGCTATCGTCTTAAAATATCCTCGATCCGATACTCCACCATCCTTAGAAGTAAGAACTCTGGCAGAAATACAGACGTGAATGAAGAGACGCACATTCCAGGCTGAACAGGCAATTATTTAAAAATGTGTCCATCGTGGTGCCGTGTGCTGCTGTGTGATGTGATTGATATCAGACAGAATGGATCAGGAGAGGAACACTGAAGACCCGTTCGCATCTCTTTATCCCTCAATCATCTCCTGAGGCTGATACGGTACAGAACTTTTTATTATTGATTCAGTTGCTTTTAAAAGACTATTATGAATTGATTATTTGCTTAGGATGTTGAGTTTGGATGATAATTTATTTAATATATAATAGTATCAGTCAAAGTAATATGAATGGCAATTTAAAGAACAAATCATACTAATAGATTAACAGTGCATACCTAAATATTTCCTACTTTAAAACGGTTTGTTTCTGTATGTTTTATTTAGAAATGTTGATACATTTTATGAATAATTGTTCAGCGGTCATTTAAATCATTATTTAACTTTTATTTTATTAACGTGGTTTACCAGTTTGGATAACTTGACTTCCTATCAATGGAGAAAAAACATGCTAACCAAGAATACACCAGACACACATTTTTAAGTGCTCTCCACAAATAAACACTGACTAAACTGGCCCTTTATGGTACATCTGGTCTAGAACCAGCCTCCAAACCTAACTCTTTATTTGTATAAATATTTTGGTAATACTATTTTTAATACCAGAATGTTATCATAACTTTTATGTTTTGGGTTGTCTGAGGACACATTTTGAATATTAAATCAGGTGTTACGATCAATTACTCAGTTCTTCAGTAGATTTTTACCAAATACATTTTACACCCACTTCATTAAAGCTTAAATAAATCTACTTGAGTATAAACGTGTTAAAGGTATGCTACTCTGATTGGAGTACCATTTTGTTGGGCGTCCCTTATTTTGATTTCTGAAAGGTAGCAATCCTAACTGCAGCTTGAATAAAATGCAACTACATAGTATTTTTGAGAAGTCTGGATTGGTTTAAGTGTAATTGCTTTTGACTGTTGCTGATGGGGAGAGACATTTCAGTATCTAAAACTAATAGAAAAAATTTAAGCAACCTACCGTATTTTCCACACTATAAGGCGCACTGGATTATAAGGCGCACCTTCAATGAATGGCCTATTTTAAAACTTTTTTCATATATAAGGTGCACCGCATTATAAGGCACATAAAATAGACATTACAGTAGAGGCTGGAGTTACGTTATGCATCCACTAGATGGAGCTCCACTAAACGGAATGTCAACAAAACAGTCCAACTCTGGTCGGGGACAGCCTTCCTCAACTGGGCTGGGGCGTGGGCGGACTATGGTCACCCTTCTCGGTTTGCACACAGCATGTTCGTGGAGAAAGTGGTGCTAAATGACCTGCAGACGACCTGATTCTAGACGGTCGGTAGGTAGATAGGTCAGTCAAACTTTATTAACAAACCAGCGTTCTGACAACTATCCCAGCATGCACCGCGCGCTTCTTCTTCTACGGATGAAAATGAAGTCGGCGGCTGCTTACCGTAGATGCTAGACCTGTTGTGGCTCAATATTGGTCCATACATAAGGCGCACCGGATTATAAGGCGGCTTTTGAGGAAATCCAAACAAAGGGATCAGTGGAGCAGGACGAGTGACAATTTCTGGAGATGAGTTCATAAAAACAAGTCTGGCCTCTTTCTTGATAATCCCCCCTTTGCACCCCAATAATGTCACTCCCCCCCTCCACCGTTCTCCCCCACTCGAACCTCCACAGGGCTCCCTGCGCTGCTGCAGACAAGCCCCTTTGTGTTCCAGGGAGGACCACGCTGTGGCTGACTGACACACACTGACAACATGCACACACTTGCTCACAAGGAGAACTACCAACGGAAGTATATTATTCACAGGCTAACACACCCACCGAGCAGTGCAGTGATGCTCTCACACACTGAGAAATTGTGCCAAGAAGCAGTGTGAGTGCAGAAAGCCTCACTGGCTTTCCATGGATTCATTTGCATACACCTACATGTGTTTGTGTTGCATCAAGACTTCGAACCACACCCCAGTCAAATCACAGACGCACAGTATGTCCCCTCCCCCATAATGTAAAGACAGAAGGCCTGAATGACAGACAGGCCCAGAGAAGAGGGGGATGGGATGGACAGGACGGGCAGCAAATGGCTTGTTAGGACGGATGGGTATTAATCTAGTTAAATATTCGCTCTGATTTCTCTAAGTGCCCAGATCTGACTTCCCTCCACTCATCCTCAGCATGTTTCACGTCTAACGAGACGTCTGAACCGTTCTCTTGCCAGTGGTGGAACTAGTACACAACAGGATGTTTAAAAACAAGAATTGGCTATAGTGGATTGATAGTGGATGTTCTCTATTTCACGCCGGGTCGAAATGGTTCATAATGGTTCCACTATATACCAATACTTTTTTCAACTGTCCCTTAGCAAGTTGTGGAGAAATCCTAGTGGTGCCCAAAGTCGGCCCTCGAGAGCTGGCATCCTGCATGTTTTAGGTCTCTCTCTGGTTAAACGCACCTGGATCAAATGATGGCTCATTAGAACACCAAAGAAGAACATTGACATGATGTTTAGAGCACATTTGTAATGGAAAGGTGGGTACTGTTCAATTCAGATTTAGCATCCATAAGGATTGAGAAGTTTAAGAGAAAATGATCCATCCCAGCAAACTGACATATTTAAATGTCCTTGATAAGCAGGGTGGTTGACTATCCAGCAAAAGTAATGATCCTGTCCTGTGTGAATACTTTTGACACGATGAGTCAAAAAGTAATTTACAATAAACTGTGGAATCAAATTTTTGATTTAAAATTCAAGTCATTCATATTCATGGGAACATGTTAAGTTTTTCCTCAACTATCTTCTAAGGCTACTTGTTGGTTCTTTTGGGAGGTTACACTTCTATAAATATGGTTAAAAATACTAAATAAATAAAACCCAGATGATACTGTTTTATTCTCTTAAATCCTTCTTTAAAATTGTACATCAGCTGATAATAAAACATCTGCAATTCAGAATCCAACAACAAATAAAGTGATAAGAAGCAACATTGCTTCTCATCTCTTCATTTGTTCTTGGATTTGTTCTTAATCTGTTCTTTTATCCCCCAACATCAGAGCTGAACAAACTGTTGCTACATTCATCCTTGGCATTTGTCTACATCATTGGCAGAATGTTTTTCAGCCACTCACATCTAATGGCTTATTGTGAAAAAAGATTCACACACTTGTGCTTCTGAAAGAGGGCAGAGACTGATGAAAGACTAAAGTTTCACACTACAGTCAAAACAATCTGCTCTCTCAAGCTGACGTTAACCCCAAGCTAAATGTTAGTACAATCATTTTCTTACATGTCATTGCCAAGATTAATCGAGCAGTCAATTGTGTAATCTCTGAGCAACTGAAGTCGTCACGCTTCATCGAGTATCACGGGACAGAAACGCACACAGTCAGAGCAGGTCATGACCCAGAATCCTCCATGAAGCAAAAACAAGTGGGTAACGTTCAGATGCACCCATCAGACCACATCATCACAAATTGCTCTATTTATACTACAAATAGTACAGCACCATCAGTCAGGCCCAAACTAGACTCAGAACTTACTTTGTGATGATTTTTATTGGCAATTTTGAGTTGAAACAGAAACTAAAGTAGCAAAACGTGACAAGTAGAATTTTAGCCTACTGTTAAACAGAAATGATTAACTAAAAGTGGTTAAATCGGGAAATCCATTTTTCATAAGCTAAAGTTAATGAAATAAAACAAAAAACAGAACTTCTTGCACCAATTATTATCTTAAAATCAGAAGAAAAAAACAGTCAAGGAAAAAAGTTACTCACCATTTCTACTGGCTGTTTTAAAGATGTACCACTATGTTCATCTTCATGTTTTCTTCTGCCTTTCACTTTACAGAAGAAAACATGAACAATTACGTCAGACTTTGCATGTTTTTGATATAACTTCATACCAATTTAATGTTTTTGATTGTTGATTCAATGCTGCATGACTGTGTTTTTGTGTTTAATGATGTAAAGCACTTTGAAATGCTTTGCTGCTGAAATGTGCTATATAAATGTGATTTGATTTGGTGTATTAAATGGTTCAATTCTGAAGGCTTTTAAACATGTACATTGTCCCTTTCTGAATAAAGTTTATATCTTATAAAACATAAAGGAAACTACAGTCTGCTGCTCTTTGTAGGAATAAGTGCTGAGAAATCCTGAATGTCATTTCAAACAACCAAAAGCGTGTAGATTAGTCTCTGAACATCTAGTACTCATCGGTGATGCAAAAACAGACCGCTCAATTTGATCTACTGCAGTTACTAGAGCTCACATCTTCATTCCTATCCTTCGTTTGGCTTCCTGCAGGCTACAGAACAACGTACTGTACTCCGCTGTGCCGCACAGAGAAGCGCTAGGAGAAACGGTTGAGTAAATATGTAGGCTACTGGGATGATTCACCACAGATCAGGACTCGCATTCAACTCTTGTCCTATTCAGACTATTTTTATACCTCAACCCTTTTATCTTCCAGCTCCTCTTCAGTATCTACAACAAGCCTTTATCCAGTATGAAGCAGTGAGAGAAGAGCCAACCGTAGTAATGATAGCTTAGTCGTATGGTTGGTCACACAACCAATATCTCCAATTACAGATAATTAATACTCCCTCTTATTGATTGACTGATCAAACTGGAGACCTGTGCTTCGGTAAATGGCTAAAAGTTTATTGTGGAGATTTTTTCTTCAGCATCAGCCTCAAAACAGGGAGCTGAGGATGTAAAACACATTTCTGTCAAAAGGCTACATGCTAATTTATTGACTTCTACTTTCACAATTAATTCAGTTGTTTTGAAATAGTTTTAATTGCAAAAATAAAAGTTACCATGTGTAAACTTTGAAACCCATCACTCTTAAAGGTAACACAATTTTAAAACCAGAGTTGAGAAGTTATTTACTTCATGTTTATGTAGCTAAAAGAACAGCTTGTCCCACAGAGAGCAGAACAGCAAGAGGGAAAAACATTCTGCTCAAAAATGTATTCTTTTTTTAAATATAGTCAAACTAATAAAAAAAATTATTACAATGAACATGAAAGCCATGTTCAACCCAGAACCAACCATATAAGAGTCATTTAACTATTTACATCACAGTATCTATATGTGCAACAGCAAAGGACTATTGTTCGCCAAATTTAGTGATATTTAAAGAATATCAAGCATTTAAGCATTGCTCCCCCCCCCAAAAAAAGCACTGGTACAAAAAGGTGATAGATTATTAATAACTAGAAACATTTCTGCCATCACCATCTATAATAAATCTTTATTTAAATGAGTTACAACATTTAATTTTCCTTTTGACCAAACGTATTCCTGAATTGAACTTCTAGAGCGCCTTTTAAACAAAGAGGCAACAAAAGGTCAGCTACTAACAGAAACCAACAAAAACACAAAAAACTAATCAGACTTAAACATAAAGCACGATATAAAGGTGCTAACGATTATGTTAACATTACAGAGGAAACTACAAGTAGACTAAAGAAAAACTAAACTCAGATTATAAAGTCCTGAAATAATTAAAAACAAAACTAGCATAAATTTCTGCTTAATATAAACAAGTGATAAAAAATATAATTTCAGCACTTAAATTGAAATAAATTACTAAAAGAAGTTATTTTATAACAATTTAAAATAAAATTAAAAGTACAATAGCGGCACAAAGACTCAGTTCTACAGTCAAAATAAAAACCTTAGCTTAGAGTTTCACTATTCGTTTCTCTCTGAACGTCACTGCCAATTAATACATATTTAATTCAGTCCTAATTGAGCTAAAAAAGAAATATTTTCTCAGATTGATTTAACATCTAAAATACATTTAATCAGTCACTGGTCATCAGGAAAGACATAGCGACATAAAGCTGTGTCATCAGCGTAGCTGTGAAAATTAGTGCTGTGGTTAAATTGCCACACAGTGCAGAGAGAATTAGCATAATTTCTCCCTCCTCTACTGCAGAGCTCTTCATAACGCCGGGCGGTGAAACCCTCTGATCTTCAAGACGTGAAGAGAAACATCCCTGACCTCCGTTTCACCCCACGCTGTGCTGATATATGCAGTCTGTCCTGAATCCCATTACTGTGATTTTCATTATTAATAGTCTAATGAAATGAAAAGCAGCCATTGGCAGCTGGATATGCCTTCAAAACAAAACAGTGATTGGGTTTTAATGGAGACTCAAGTCGGTTGCTGAGGTTCTGTGAACCGCCGACAAAAGATCCCAACATGGCCGCCCGGTCTGTGATGATTTGTTCTTTTTATAAATACCTCCCGGTCACCTCTTTTACCCCTTCCCTTCATACAGCCCCCCTGGCATTCCAGTTCTCCTCTACCGCCATTCCAGAGCTCCAAATTTCAGAGCTTGGTGCCATGGCGATGGGTGATGCATCGATGGAGAAGAGGAGGGTTTGAGGAGGTCAGGGTGCAGGGCGGAGGGGACCACCTCCCGGGAGGCCCAAAAAAAAAAAAAAAAAAGCTGAGCTTCCTTTGTTAACAGCACAATCGGGACGGTTTCCTGGGCAACGGTAAAGTCCTGCCAACGGGGGAGGTGGGGGAGGACAAAAGAGGTGCAGAG
>NW_006800152.1:970550-1013277 GCF_000485575.1 Poecilia formosa
ATTTTATTATTGTTTCAGTTTCTTATTGTGCTTTTAAAAGACTATTATGAATTGATTATTTGCTTAGGATGATACTTTTTCTGATACTATTATATATTAAATAAATTAATATGAATGGCAATTTAAAGAACAAATCATACTAATAGATTAACAGTACAAACCTAAATATTTCCTACTTTAAAACGGTTTGTTTCTGTATGTTTTATTTAGAAATCTTGATACATTTTATGAATAATTGTTCAGCGTTCATTTAAAGCATTATTTAACTTTTATTTTATTAACGTGGTTTACCAGTTTAGATAACTTGACTTCCTATCAATGAAGAAAAAACATGCTAACCAAGGATACACCAGACACAGACCTGCAGCCCAGGGGCGGTTCTAGACGGGGGCCAACAGGGGAACTGAAGAAATTATACTAAATAAATGTCTTTTTTAATATTCAGTGGTAGATATTTTTAGCCAGTAAAAAAAATTGAATTCTGCTCTTTTAGCTGCTGTATTGAGATAGGATCACATTTTCCATTTGCATCAGCTAGATCAGGATCTTCAACCTGAATCTGGAGACACAAGTGGCTCTTTGGCTCAGAATATTAAATGATTAAATATATTGCTCTGTTTTTTCTTGATTCATTCTTTTTTAAGTGCTCCCCACAAAAAAACACCGACTACACTGGCCCTCATGGTACATTTGGTCTAGAACCAGCCTCCAAACCTAACTCTTTATTTGTATAAATATTTTGGTAATACTATTTTTAATACCAGAATTTTCACATAACTTTTATATTTTGGGTTGTCTGAGGACACATTTTGAATATTAAATCAGGTGTTATGATCAATTACTCAGTACTTGAGTAGATTTTTACCAAATACATTTTACACCTACTTCATTAAAGCTTAAATAAATCTACTTGAGTATAAATGGGTCAAATAGACTCAAAAAGTTGTAACAGCAGCTGCGCGGGGGGTGAGGGGGGCCCAAACAAAGTTTTTGTCAGGGGGTCTAAGATTCCTGGCGGTGCCCCTGGTCTCCAGTCCACTTGGCATTCACATATGCATTCGAAGCGCATCAGAGTTCACTTCAAACAAACCAAAACCGAGGTTTGTAGGCAGACCAGAGTTCACTTTTTTGATCCACTTTCACACCTCCCCAAAAGAACCAGACTTTCTAGGAAAACGAACCAGAGTTAGATTAAAGCGGACTAAACAGGGCTGGTGTGAATGCACCCTAAAACAAATGTGCTTATTTTACAAGGTAACAAAAAATACCAGTCCGGTTTCAGGCTTCATTGAGGCTCCATCTTCAGGATTCGGTCCAAACAAAGGGATCAGTGGAGCAGGACGAGTGACAATTTCTGGAGATGAGTTCATAAAAACAAGTCTGGCCTCTTTCTTGATAATCCCCCCTTTGCACCCCAATAATGTCACTCCCCCCCTCCACCGTTCTCCCCCACTCGAACCTCCACAGGGCTCCCTGCGCTGCTGCAGACAAGCCCCTTTGTGTTCCAGGGAGGACCACGCTGTGGCTGACTGACACACACTGACAACATGCACACACTTGCTCACAAGGAGAACTACCAACGGAAGTATATTATTCACAGGCTAACACACCCACCGAGCAGTGCAGTGATGCTCTCACACACTGAGAAATTGTGCCAAGAAGCAGTGTGAGTGCAGAAAGCCTCACTGGCTTTCCATGGATTCATTTGCATACACCTACATGTGTTTGTGTTGCATCAAGACTTCGAACCACACCCCAGTCAAATCACAGACGCACAGTATGTCCCCTCCCCCATAATGTAAAGACAGAAGGCCTGAATGACAGACAGGCCCAGAGAAGAGGGGGATGGGATGGACAGGACGGGCAGCAAATGGCTTGTTAGGACGGATGGGTATTAATCTAGTTAAATATTTGCTCTGATTTCTTCAAGTGCCCAGATCTGACTTTCCTCCACTCATCCTCAGCATGTTTCACGTCTAACGAGACGTCTGAACCGTTCTCTTGCCAGTGGTGGAACTAGTACACAACAGGATGTTTAAAAACAAGAATTGGCTATAGTGGATTGATAGTGGATGTTCTCTATTTCACGCCGGGTCGAAATGGTTCATAATGGTTCCACTATATACCAATACTTTTTTCAACTGTCCCTTAGCAAGTTGTGGAGAAATCCTAGTGGTGCCCAAAGTCGGCCCTCGAGAGCTGGCATCCTGCATGTTTTAGGTCTCTCTCTGGTTAAACGCACCTGGATCAAATGATGGCTCATTAGAACACCAAAGAAGAACATTGACATGATGTTTAGAGCACATTTGTAATGGAAAGGTGGGTACTGTTCAATTCAGATTTAGCATCCATAAGGATTGAGAAGTTTAAGAGAAAATGATCCATCCCAGCAAACTGACATATTTAAATGTCCTTGATAAGCAGGGTGGTTGACTATCCAGCAAAAGTAATGATCCTGTCCTGTGTGAATACTTTTGACACGATGAGTCAAAAAGTAATTTACAATAAACTGTGGAATCAAATTTTTGATTTAAAATTCAAGTCATTCATATTCATGGGAACATGTTAAGTTTTTCCTCAACTATCTTCTAAGGCTACTTGTTGGTTCTTTTGGGAGGTTACACTTCTATAAATATGGTTAAAAATACTAAATAAATAAAACCCAGATGATACTGTTTTATTCTCTTAAATCCTTCTTTAAAATTGTACATCAGCTGATAATAAAACATCTGCAATTCAGAATCCAACAACAAATAAAGTGATAAGAAGCAACATTGCTTCTCATCTCTTCATTTGTTCTTGGATTTGTTCTTAATCTGTTCTTTTATCCCCCAACATCAGAGCTGAACAAACTGTTGCTACATTCATCCTTGGCATTTGTCTACATCATTGGCAGAATGTTTTTCAGCCACTCACATCTAATGGCTTATTGTGAAAAAAGATTCACACACTTGTGCTTCTGAAAGAGGGCAGAGACTGATGAAAGACTAAAGTTTCACACTACAGTCAAAACAATCTGCTCTCTCAAGCTGACGTTAACCCCAAGCTAAATGTTAGTACAATCATTTTCTTACATGTCATTGCCAAGATTAATCGAGCAGTCAATTGTGTAATCTCTGAGCAACTGAAGTCGTCACGCTTCATCGAGTATCACGGGACAGAAACGCACACAGTCAGAGCAGGTCATGACCCAGAATCCTCCATGAAGCAAAAACAAGTGGGTAACGTTCAGATGCACCCATCAGACCACATCATCACAAATTGCTCTATTTATACTACAAATAGTACAGCACCATCAGTCAGGCCCAAACTAGACTCAGAACTTACTTTGTGATGATTTTTATTGGCAATTTTGAGTTGAAACAGAAACTAAAGTAGCAAAACGTGACAAGTAGAATTTTAGCCTACTGTTAAACAGAAATGATTAACTAAAAGTGGTTAAATCGGGAAATCCATTTTTCATAAGCTAAAGTTAATGAAATAAAACAAAAAACAGAACTTCTTGCACCAATTATTATCTTAAAATCAGAAGAAAAAAACAGTCAAGGAAAAAAGTTACTCACCATTTCTACTGGCTGTTTTAAAGATGTACCACTATGTTCATCTTCATGTTTTCTTCTGCCTTTCACTTTACAGAAGAAAACATGAACAATTACGTCAGACTTTGCATGTTTTTGATATAACTTCATACCAATTTAATGTTTTTGATTGTTGATTCAATGCTGCATGACTGTGTTTTTGTGTTTAATGATGTAAAGCACTTTGAAATGCTTTGCTGCTGAAATGTGCTATATAAATGTGATTTGATTTGGTGTATTAAATGGTTCAATTCTGAAGGCTTTTAAACATGTACATTGTCCCTTTCTGAATAAAGTTTATATCTTATAAAACATAAAGGAAACTACAGTCTGCTGCTCTTTGTAGGAATAAGTGCTGAGAAATCCTGAATGTCATTTCAAACAACCAAAAGCGTGTAGATTAGTCTCTGAACATCTAGTACTCATCGGTGATGCAAAAACAGACCGCTCAATTTGATCTACTGCAGTTACTAGAGCTCACATCTTCATTCCTATCCTTCGTTTGGCTTCCTGCAGGCTACAGAACAACGTACTGTACTCCGCTGTGCCGCACAGAGAAGCGCTAGGAGAAACGGTTGAGTAAATATGTAGGCTACTGGGATGATTCACCACAGATCAGGACTCGCATTCAACTCTTGTCCTATTCAGACTATTTTTATACCTCAACCCTTTTATCTTCCAGCTCCTCTTCAGTATCTACAACAAGCCTTTATCCAGTATGAAGCAGTGAGAGAAGAGCCAACCGTAGTAATGATAGCTTAGTCGTATGGTTGGTCACACAACCAATATCTCCAATTACAGATAATTAATACTCCCTCTTATTGATTGACTGATCAAACTGGAGACCTGTGCTTCGGTAAATGGCTAAAAGTTTATTGTGGAGATTTTTTCTTCAGCATCAGCCTCAAAACAGGGAGCTGAGGATGTAAAACACATTTCTGTCAAAAGGCTACATGCTAATTTATTGACTTCTACTTTCACAATTAATTCAGTTGTTTTGAAATAGTTTTAATTGCAAAAATAAAAGTTACCATGTGTAAACTTTGAAACCCATCACTCTTAAAGGTAACACAATTTTAAAACCAGAGTTGAGAAGTTATTTACTTCATGTTTATGTAGCTAAAAGAACAGCTTGTCCCACAGAGAGCAGAACAGCAAGAGGGAAAAACATTCTGCTCAAAAATGTATTCTTTTTTTAAATATAGTCAAACTAATAAAAAAAATCATTACAATGAACATGAAAGCCATGTTCAACCCAGAACCAACCATATAAGAGTCATTTAACTATTTACATCACAGTATCTATATGTGCAACAGCAAAGGACTATTGTTCGCCAAATTTAGTGATATTTAAAGAATATCAAGCATTTAAGCATTGCTCCCCCCCCCAAAAAAAGCACTGGTACAAAAAGGTGATAGATTATTAATAACTAGAAACATTTCTGCCATCACCATCTATAATAAATCTTTATTTAAATGAGTTACAACATTTAATTTTCCTTTTGATCAAATGTATTTCTGAATTGAACTTCTAGAGCGCCTTTTAAACAAAGAGGCAACAAAAGGTCAGCTACTAACATAAACCAACAAAAACACAAAAAACTAATCAGACTTAAACATAAAGCACGATATAAAGGTGCTAACGATTATGTTAACATTACAGAGGAAACTACAAGTAGACTAAAGAAAAACTAAACTCAGATTATAAAGTCCTGAAATAATTAAAAACAAAACTAGCATAAATTTCTGCTTAATATAAACAAGTGATAAAAAATATAATTTCAGCACTTAAATTGAAATAAATTACTAAAAGAAGTTATTTTATAACAATTTAAAGTAAAATTAAAAGTAAAATAGCAGCACAAAAACTCAGTTCTACAGTCAAAATAAAAACCTTAGCTTATAGTTTCACTATTCGTTTCTCTCTGAACGTCACTGCCAATTAATACATATTTAATTCAGTCCTAATTGAGCTGAAAAAGAAATATTTTCTCAGATTGATTTAACATCTAAAATACATTTAATCAGTCACTGGTCATCAGGAAAGACATAGCGACATAAAGCTGTGTCATCAGCGTAGCTGTGAAAATTAGTGCTGTGGTTAAATTGCCACACAGTGCAGAGAGAATTAGCATAATTTCTCCCTCCTCTACTGCAGAGCTCTTCATAACGCCGGGCGGTGAAACCCTCTGATCTTCAAGACGTGAAGAGAAACATCCCTGACCTCCGTTTCACCCCACGCTGTGCTGATATATGCAGTCTGTCCTGAATCCCATTACTGTGATTTTCATTATTAATAGTCTAATGAAATGAAAAGCAGCCATTGGCAGCTGGATATGCCTTCAAAACAAAACAGTGATTGGGTTTTAATGGAGACTCAAGTCGGTTGCTGAGGTTCTGTGAACCGCCGACAAAAGATCCCAACATGGCCGCCCGGTCTGTGATGATTTGTTCTTTTTATAAATACCTCCCGGTCACCTCTTTTACCCCTTCCCTTCATACAGCCCCCCTGGCATTCCAGTTCTCCTCTACCGCCATTCCAGAGCTCCAAATTTCAGAGCTTGGTGCCATGGCGATGGGTGATGCATCGATGGAGAAGAGGAGGGTTTGAGGAGGTCAGGGTGCAGGGCGGAGGGGACCACCTCCTGGGAGGCCCAAAAAAAAAAAAAAAAGCCGCTGCTTCCTTTGTTAACAGCACAATCGGGACGGTTTCCTGGGCAACGGTAAAGTCCTGCCAACGGGGGAGGTGGGGGAGGACAAAAGAGGTGCAGAGGAAGGGAGAGAGGAGTGATGGGTCGACCAAGCAGCCGTGTCATTCGCCGCTAAGAAAGTGTTTGTGTTTGACAGTGGGTAATATCCATTTACACACACGCACACACACACACAGAGAGAGAGAGAGAGAGAAGGGTTGTTGTGGAGCAGTGCCTTGCTTTCTCGATATGCTCCGCATTCACGGCACTGCCAATAAACACGGTGTCGGACATTAAATAAAACAAGAGGCTCTTTTATAGTGCAGGTCACGCTGGCTAGGATTTATCAGGCCGTGTTGTGTGTATCGGATACATCTTCACTACGGCACAAAGAGCGCAATACGTCAAGTACTCTCTGGTGAAACACGCAGAGAGTTGTTCTGTATTGAACTGGAGGTATCAAACACACACACACACACACACACCTTTACAACCTCATTCACACCGACAGGGTGGAGTTTCTGGGTTAGTCCACAGCAGCTGAAACCTGACGCGGTTTATCTGGACGGGCTGCCAAACTGAGAGAACAGGCTGAAAGGCAAAGGAAGGACTGGGACCGGGGAGATTAAACCCAGACGGGCCATTAGGCTTTGTGTCGGTGGTTTCTGTTTACGGGCAACATGGAATAAACGTCAAAATGGGTTTGACTTGAGGTGAGATTGAAGGGGTGCTTTGCATCCAGGCCGCCATCTCGCCATGGCGACTATTTTTACGTAGCTGTCATTGCGGTGATTTGTTGGCTTACACCCGGTTAGCAATCTAACATGATTAGCATTTTCAGTTGGTCCTGACCCTCGCTTTGTCCATCTGGTCTTAACCAGACCTCTGAGCAATTCCTGTTATTACTCTTGCTGTGACCGTCACACAACCCTGACCTTCAGAGGGAAAGCTCAGCTTCTCTTCTACATGCTGTGGTCAAGTCGAAAAAATGAACTTCAAAGATGAGATGAGAAAATGTTCCCTTTAAAGGGGCAGTTGTAGGTATTTTCCAGGCATACAGTGCCATTTTATAGCACAATCAAGTAACTACATTACCATCAGTTGTTATAGAAATATATAAAATATGATGCAAGAGAAATATGACTGTGATTTAATTCCTTGAAACTGTGCCTATGTCCCTTTAAGAAGCTCTTGCTCTTTCTGAAACTCCGCCTTCAGGAAATCACAACATTAACACAACGTTTTTACCAGCGTTTCACTGAGAAGTAGCTCCTATAACGAATTTAGCAGATGCTCAGTTCCACCAGGTGTTTGCTAATTGCTGCTGGCTAGTCTGAAGGAACTGTGTGGGGGAGTCACAGAGGAAGGATGCCCTGCCAGGTGGAAGCTCAGAAACTGCAGCTCTCATGAGGAGTTTTGTCCTCGAAGGCAGAACTAGGTCCAGCCAGGCATTTTTCAATGGTTCCCATGGGAGACTAAAGGATTTCTCAGACATTAATGAAGGAATCTAGGCAACACTCCAGGTATGATTTTGATGAGGGAATAACATTATAACATAATGTAAATATTAAAAAAGTTGATTCTGCAAAATACTGCCCCTTTAACAGTTTGTATTTGTGGATTTTCAAAAACACAGGCCAGGAACAACGCTCAGCCACAACAGCATCTGTCTCCGCCGAAGCACAAATTGTCAGATTCATAAAGCCAGAAATGATGGGTTAATAATTTACCTCAGACAAAAACTGTAGATCACTACAGAAGGCATCAAAGTCTATCAGCTTAACTGAGTTCCCTCCATGAGTCCGTTTGGGAGCCACAGAGAGCATCCATGTCTAAATGAGAGGATTTTAACCCATTTAGTAATGCCACTAAAATCTGCCACGCTCTTACTTATGCAAGTGCGGCACAATATCACTGTGGTAAAAAAAAAAAAAGATTCCAAACCCTCGAGGCCCATGTCCCATTTGAGCTGCGAGGTCATTCAGCGGTCATTGATGAAAGACTGGAAGAGGATAAAAAGCAGAATATAAAGTACAGTAACTTAGCATTTTCATGGTTTGAGTCATTCAGGAGTTTACATTTTTACTGACCCAGCTTCTAACAAAAAGACTAATATAGATATGGGGATTTATAACTAATGCCATGATGATAAACTGTCCTACTTTCCCATAAAACTAACACCAGGCGAAATCTTTTGAAAAGAAGGCATGAAGAGACACCACTGCAGGAGGTTAGAAGAAAGAGCGCAGAAACGGCAGGCGTTGGTTCCAGTCCAACTCCCAGCTTCTCCACGGTGTGAGGCATTCATCATTATTATCATGGCTGTTAAGCAGGCCTAATTCCTCTTTAAGAATCAACCATCAGCGCTCTTTTTGGCTGCTCTCAACATCTTAGAGGCTTTCAATTCTCCCAAGGACTGGATCCCGGGCCGAGTTATCGGGAAGACAAGAGCCGAACAGAAGAGCAGTCTCCGCCATCTGGAAACTACCGGCTTCCTGTGTGAAATCCTAAACTGACAAACACTTCTGGGCACTAAGAGAGACCTAATTGTGAATCTGTGACCAATCAAAGTGAACGCTGTTGGAACCAAAACGACCTCTTTCTGTTGAAGAACAACATCTAAACCCTCAGCAGCTCCAGCGAGGCCTTCATCGCAATAAATCTACACAGTATTTTTCAGGTTAGTCAGTAGGGATGCACCAATAAATCGACCCAGATTGTCTTAATTTTGGTCGATACTTATATGAGGAACCAATCTTATGCGCTGATTATTGTCCACCTTTCCAAAGGTCTGAAAATCAGCCGCTGTCTGCTTTCTCTCTTCCATCAAAGAGGGCTGACTCGACTAGCAGGTCATGTCTACAGAAGCGTCTTATTCAGGTGTTGGAGCAACAAGCACCTCATACCTGAGAGCGGCTACGTATGCTGCATTTTGGAAAAATTGTGGTCGGAGATTTTACAGAAGAACTATGGATTCAACACATTGGAATGACAACTTTTTATGAATTGTGCGATGCTGTGAGTGCTCTGATGGAGCCAGTTGCACATTGTCCAAAAACAAAAGCAAACCATTCTCCTCCTACCACTTCCCGTCATCTTCTTCAACGTTTCCGCCAGTAGTAACATCTGGATGTCAATCACATGACTCCTGAGACATGTGATCAGGAAAAATTGAAAAATGGAAAATGGAAAAAGTGTTTCCATTAGTTTTATGAAATCTATCCATTTTGACACGGCCGGAAAAAAAAAAACATCTGAGCACAAAAACTTTTTATCAGTTTTTGTGCTAGTTTTTTTCTTCATTTTTGCAATTTGTGCAATTTTATGGTTAATAGCAGTGCAGCTAGTGACTGCATATGGTTTTGTTTGCATCCCATTTGATTGTATATCTTATACTATGTTTATTGGATACCATTCGGCTGTTTTAATGCATTTCTTCTTTTATTTTTTAAAGTTACTAGCTAAGATCGGGGTTGGAAATTAGCACCAGAGCTGCAACCAGGTACAGTTTCCTCTGATGGTTAATGTATACTGCACATTGTCTGTGTTTTAACTAAATGAATTGTAGCTCATAAGATGACTGTGGTGATGTATCGTGAGCAGTAAGACACAGGATGGTGTGTGAGCCGGCTCAGGAGAGCAGCTGTGATCCATCACATGTAGCTGCACATTCACACAGCTGGGCAGGCCGTGTTTAGAGGTTACATAACCCCGGCTTCTTAGCGGCAAGCTGCTTCTGCCGGCAGCCACATCTCCATCTCTCCAACAGTCGCTGCTGAGCATGGCGACGCCAACAGATGGATGGCAGAGTGTCGCCACATCATCGCCATGGCAGCAGGGTGGGGCCGGTGGCCAGAGATGATGGAGGGGATCAGCAAACTGGAACAATGTTTGTGAAATATAGACGGCCAGTATATCCACACACAGGAGGAGTGTGTTTGGTCAAGAGGGCATCTATGCACCATAGATCGATCCATTTGTTAAAATGAATGTTTTTAAAAGAATAAAGACTTCTAAACACAGAAATGTGAACTTTAATCCGTTATTGAACCAGAACCAAAATAGGTTTGGGTTTTTTTCCCCCTCCGTGTGTGTATGTGTATGTGTATGTGTGGTTGAGTCATTTTTCTAAAGCCTGTTATATAAAATAGATTTGGTGACCAGGTGCTGGACTGGGAAATCCCTCCACACATCTGTAAACATCCTAAATGTGCAGCACAGCGACACAGCAGAACGTCTGTGGCGTTCAGGTCACAAAGCACAGGAGAAAAAAATGTAAAATAAAAAAAGGCATCTTTGAAAGAATGTTTGTCTGAACATCCTCAGTACCAAATTAGTGTTGTCCTCAGACCCACCCAGCAGACAGAGCGGACACAATGAAGGCTTTACATAACCAGCAGTAGTTTGATTATACACTCCTAATCTAACCTGCGTAAATGTGGATATGAATGGGCAGAGGTTCAGAACGTTTCTACGAAGGTCTGAGATCGGTTTCACAAAAACAAAAACAGAAACATGCTTTACAGAAGGTCTGACAGAGAGAGAGAGAGAGACAGGAAAGAAAAATCTGATGTGTTATGTACTCTACTTATAGTAATTGCATAATGTTAAAAGAGTTAATTAGCCATCAGTTATACACAGCAAATATTTGTGTCTATCTTTAAGAACTGCACCAATTCCTGGTTTTGTTTGAGGTTCGACCTAAAAATTCAAGTTTAGAATCAAATTTTAAGAAGAATTTTCTGATGGTTTCCATGATTAAAAAGAAATAGTGAATAAAAAAGAGAATCTAAAATTATGTGCGACTTGATCCACTAGTCAAATTCAGAAAAGATGAACAAACTTCTAGCCAAATCATTTAAGAATCTACTAATTCATACTAATGCCTAGTTAAAGCTACATACTGAGCATTTCTGTTCAAAAATTACACAGAAACATTTACAGTTTGCTACTGTATTTTTGGTAACCATTAACTATTAAATTAATTGGCTTAGCTAGGTTTATTTTTGATAAGATAAAAAAGAAATATAGCTAAATACATGTGAACATTAGTCACAGAATTTCTATTAATGTGTCTTAAAAGCGTAAAGAAGCTCATCTAAAAGGCACCATTAAGACAAATGTTAAATCTTATATTTTCTTCAAACAGCTTTACAATAATTTAATAATACTCTACAATAATAATGCTATTTTTGAGGTGTTTCTCTATTCTGTGACGCCTACAACGTAGATCACTGACCTCGCTGAAACAGTCAGAGAGTCCTGTACTGAAAGCAGATATTACTAGAAAAGTAATAAAAAATATGACCTAGAACATTCGATTAATATTTTTAGGGCAATTTTTAAAATTGTTTTGCCTTCACAAAATTCCTAAAGAAATACCAAGAATTTCATGTTTTTTTTACAAGTATAAAAAAAAAAGATATCAATATCTTTTTACGAGGCTTATTCTGAGCAGGGCTTGTGAAAAGGCGATGTTTTACATTTCCCTAATAAATGAAAATGCTTTCTTTGTAAACGAGTTTTTTTTTATCCTACCCTTTTTGTCCCATCTCAGCTTTTTGAACACAGACATATATTACATGTGTTTAGAGCTCAAACGTCAAGCTAAACTGAAAACAGAGACGTATTTTCCAGTAAATTATGAAGCTGTGTTGACTGAAAGCTTTTTCACATGTCGTATCATGTACCGTACCTCCATGGCGAGAGCGGCCGTCTGCTGGTCGTAGTGGTTCATGATGTTGGGCATGAAAGTGGAGTTATACGGCAGCCCCTGACACATGCGCAGGGTGATGGGCTCGCAGGTGAACAGACTGTGGCTGCCCGCCACAGCATCCATGGGGATGGCCACGCAGGCGGCGAGCATCGACACGGAGAGCACCCACAGGAGATCCATCACTGGGTCCCCACACCTGGAGACACCCAGGAGACGGCTGCTTAGGATGAGAGGTTACTCTCTGTTACCGTAAGGGTCATCCACCAGGTCAGGAATAAAAAAAATAAAAATAAAAAAAACGTTTGAAAATCGCCTGAGAGTCTCTTCTGAGATTACAGAGAAATGGTCCAAGCTGGAAGGGACCATCCAACGAGTTCATGATCAAAGCTGGCTGCATCCATCATCATTGTCTAAAGGTCCATCACCTGAGAGAGGCTGAGCTTCTGACCAACGTGCCTTCAAAAGGAAGTACCAGCAACAGCCAGAGATGGAAACCAGTCAATGATCTGCATGTAGAAAAATCACAACAGAGATAGAATAAGTCATTGTAGCAAAGCTCACGAAACAAAGCAGTGCGTTTTTAAAAAACAGCAATTCAGGGGACATTTTTTTAAATGAAATAGTTGTTTTTGTTAATGATGTTCAAGTGGCTCCATTGTTGATTAAAAAAAAGGTTCACTTTGATATCTGAACTTAGCATTAAAAATAACAAATATTGAGTCATTAAAAAACATACAACTTAAACATCAATATAAACAAAAAATGGTAATTTAAACCTTTAATATTGCATAAAAATACTATGTGGTATTTTAATCACAATAATATTCAATACATCCAACTTCATGCTTGATAACTTTAAATTTTATGTGGTATTTAAGTCCTTTCAGACATAATTCTGTCATTTGTCTTTTATTTCGTCATATTTTTAAAAATATTACAACTAGCCTGCCTTATTAACATGTCAGCACACACCCATATACAGCCTGAACAGACTTTCTCCTGACACGTATAAAAACATAAATAATAAACTTGTAATGAAGAATTCCTTTTCAAATTCTCAGAAAATTTGTTTTATTTAAACCTGAATATAAAAGAGTGAAAATTATTTAGTTAATTCCGCGGTTAGCCTACCTGTTTATCAGCGAGAGCTGCTCCTCTATCTACAGATTCATTTATCCTCTCCACATATTAAATTAGCTAAACTAACCTGACCAGGAGGCTCGACGCGGCTACTTTCCTCTAACCGCAAGAGTGTCACCAAAACCCGCGATCAAGCAGAGAGAAGTAACGCAGAGCAAACAATAGATGACGGCTGGTCCGTCCTCAGGGCTGATAGTAACCGGAGCAGAGACAGCCAGCTCCGCTCACCGGTGTTATCATTTACCGCAACGAGCCGCCGGGGCGGCAACTCGGAGGTGGTTGCTCCGGAGAAACACTCCGCCCCGATATTTACAAAGAAAGAAAAAATGGAGGAATTAAATGGACAAAACTTTACCGAAATGTTCTCCAGGGAAATTCACGTGTAGTAGCGGTGGTCTCAGCAGCTCACCCTCTCCGTAACAATGAGCTAACCTCCTCCTCCTCCTCCTCTTCCTCCAGCCTCCCTCACCTCTTCTTCTCCCTTTCCTCTCCTCCTTCACCCCCACGTTCCTCCCACCGTTAAGCCCCCGAAACTTTCAAGATGGCTTCCGGTCCGAACCCTATCGATTTAATAGAAGACTCTTAATGTCAACAAAATATTATATTATATTATATTATATTATATTATATTATATTATATTATATTATATTATATACTGATGGTTTTAAGTTTCCCTTTAGGATTTTGTGCCACCGCTAATTACCACCGTCACATTGTCTAACTTTCAATAAAGTTCCACTGTTGTGTCGTGAGTCCATAGACTAATTTCCCCAAAATCTTTGCGACCATGATGTTTTTTTGTTCGTTTACTTTTTTTTAATTTTATTTTATTTTTTTACAAATCATGACATACGTATTTTTTGTGAGAATTTTTGCATATTCTTTTCTTCCCCACACTAATATCTTGTATCCAAACTCAGATTAGTAACTAAAAGTTGTAACACGCTGTGCCCAGCAGGTGTCACTATTGGTATTTTGCTTTTAGATGTTTGGCTTTGAAGAAATTTACTTTACAACCCGTTTCGGTAAGAACTTCTAAAAACTTTAATGGCATTTGTTCACTTCTTTGGACAGAATTCACGTTTTATACTAAAACAACGAAAATACACTTTATTTGGCCTGGCAGATATCCCAGTAACTTTTACTCACATTTACGGTTCATCGCTTTAAAGAGGCTGTTTAGTCCTCTTCTTTGTCTTTTTTCTAACCGCACTTTATAATCAAACACTTCGAGTTCAAAAGTTCTTGTTTTATTTTTCCCAACGTTTCTATGTGCTACTTCCGGTCTTGTGCTGCGTGAACATGTGCAACTTGATATCATCCCCCTCCTCAGCAGCTGTGTGTTACCGCCCGTCTGAGAACACTCAATGCTCTCTGCCTCTGAATATTAACTATTTATCTGGGTCCCTTTGTTGCAGCACATGATCTAATACCTAAGTAAAGTTTTATATTCTAAAGTTTTCTAAGTTACGTGTTATATTGTAGTTTCAAATTGCTCATGCGCACCACAGTGTCAAGTAGACAGATTTATAGAGGGTAAAGGTCTTTAGGTTTGTATTTTCTGAGCTTTTGTACTATCCTTGCCATTATTAGAAACACACTCCACAGCGGTTTTCCGTTTTGCATTGCAGCACTCCCCCTGGTGTATAGCAGCCAATTCATGCAATATGTGTTCACACGCCGTTACTATGGAAACAAGTCAACTGTGCAGAGGGACATGGGAAGAAGAGAAGAAGACGAGGAGTTAGGTGCGCGAGTGCATAAAGTGCGTTCCGGAGCTGGATTATTTTTTAATTTTTTTTTTATTTGTTAATGGTAAGGTTTAAACAGTTTTTAAATACAAGAATAAGCATGAAGTCAGAAAACTTGCTTTATGTAGTATGTGTAAATAGGATATTGTTGTGGACTGTCAAATGAATAGGACACCAGTTCTTTCAAAATAAATGTTCACGTATTAGTGACTACTCTTTGTTTACCTCGGGGGAGAAGGGGATTTGGCTACAGGTGAACATTGGTGTTTGATTTGAAACACATTAGAGTATATTGTTGATTCTATTAATAAACATGAACCTCTTCCCTACTATCATTCACGGGGAAGGATCTGTGATGCTGTGGGCCTAGTTCTCTTTCAAAGGCTTCGGGTACCTTGTTTAGAGTGCATGACGTCATAAAGTCTTTAAAATACAGGGACTTTTTTTTTAAAGACAATCTTGTGGATTCATGAACTACCGGGTCGTCATTGGGTCTTTTAATAACATAAATTTAAAAAATAGATTAATAAGGCAGAAAAATCGGTTTAGAGGCTCACCTTTTTGATTTCCAGATGCCACTTGAATCACGGCCTTCGTCTAGCCGTGCCAAAATGCAAACCAAGCGGAGTGCATGGACCCCACTGAACCATCCGCTGATGAACAGCAAGGTCAACATCAGCTCATTTTCATTAACACTGCTTTCTGTTATTCTATTAAAGGGGCAGAATTATGTGTGTTCCAGGCACACAGGACCATTTTATATAACAATCAAAAATATCTTACCTTCAGGTGTTATAAGAAATGTTATAACAAATATGTCTCAAAACAAATTTGAATTAGTAATTCAATGCCTTGAAATTGGGCCTCTGTCTCTTTAAAAACTCCTGTTCTTTCTGAAACTCCGCCTTCAGGAAGTCACCACAACATGGCTCCTATATGAAACCTTTAACAACATTTTTTACTAGCGTTGCTCTGAGAAGTAGCTCCTTAATGAGCTCAGCAGATTATCAATTCCACCAGGTGTTTGCTAATTGCTGCTGGCTAGTCTGAAGGAGCTGAGTGGGGGAGTTGCAGGGAAGGGCTCCTCAGTGAGGCGGAGGCTGGGAAACTGAAGCTCTGAGGAGGAGCTGAGCCTGGAGGTAACGGGAGTAGCAACCATTCCCGTGGTTACCACGGGAGATAAAAGAAAACAGAATGTTTTTGAGGAGGGGATAACAATATGACATGATGTAAATCTAAAAAAAAAAAAGTTGATTTTACATAATACTACCCCTTTAAAATAAAAAGTATTTAGTTTTAGAAAGCTTATCAAACTGCCAAAAACTTCAAATGTTTCATGTTATTTAACTAAATATGACCTCTTATTCCCAGCTGTTTGATGAGAGGAGACAGCTTCTGGCAAAATGGGTCAGTTTAAGAGGATAACTTATTCTGAGTTCATGTAAAACTGATACTTCTGGTGAACTGAGTTATGTCCTTCTGTAGTTTGGCAGCTGGTCTGACAGCCAGAGGAAGACTGTGCTGCAGGACTTCGTGCTCCGTTGTTCGGTGGAGCAGCTGAGGTTCCTGAGCCTCACTGTGAGCAGACGGCTCCCCCTGCAGGCTGCAGACTTCACCTGCCTGCTGCCCAGAGCCCTCTGCCTCTACTTGTTCTCCTTCCTGGACCCCCGCAGCCTCTGCCGATGTGCTCAGGTACACATCGCTGGAGCAGATCCAGGAGGTCCAGGATCAGGGTGAGTAAGACGTTTACCCTCCGTGTGTGACAGGTGAGCTGGCACTGGAAGAGCATTGTGGAGCTGGACCAACTGTGGATGGCCAAGTGTCTGCGGTTCGGCTGGTGCATCACCTTCTCCCCCTCGGCTTTTGAGCAGGGCGTCTGGAAGAGACACTACATAAAGACTGTTCAGGATCTGCAACGCAGACTGCTGGAGGTCAGTGGACTTTCTTACATGTGAAAAAGGTCCAATGGAGCAACAGAATTAAAAGTCTGTGTTGTGTTTCCAGACACCGTCAATGCCACCGGAGCTTGAAAATCCTTCAGTCATCAGCGGTGGACGTAAGGAACCACCAAAACTGGCTAAGAACAACAAGGAGCATCCAGTTACCACCATCCAGCCTCCTGAATCCAGCTCCAGCTCAGGGTTAAAAACAGAAAAGAAGGTTAAAGCCCTGCCACCATGGAGAGACTCAGACAGACACCCAAAGGATACAATACGCTTCAACTACCTGGACAACCTGGATCTCGTGGAGCAGACCTTTAGAGAGTGAGGATGTTGGAAACACACCTTTTTGTTTTTTGAACTCTTAGACTAAAATACTTAAATCTATGCCCAGGCAAATGAGAAGTAAAACCTCCACATGCCGCAGTGGTGCATCCCAGAACGGTGATGGAAAGAGAAAAACACCGTCTGAGGCCACATACAAACTACGCAAAGCTAAGTCTCTGGTAATTCTTCACCATTAGCTTTCGGTGACGGTTTACCTTCTTGTCTGAATTTTAGAGAGGGATGAGCAATGCAACTGTGTTACCAGGAGGCATCATACATTATGAAGTAGCACTTTAAAACTTAATCATGTTAATGTTAAGAGAGAGAGAAGGCGTTTTGCTGATTATGGTGGATGAAACGGGTAGCACATATTAAAATACCTAGAATATATATTCAGGCATCTCATCATGTTACCACCTAAAACAAAATGGATTTTTCAGGGGATTTGTTGTGTTTCGTCAACCAAGAAAAACATGCCCATAGCATGATGCAGCCACCACCATGTGTCATCATGGGGATGACTGTAAATGGGACTTCTTGTGAACGTGTATCAACAACAGCCTTCTGCGTTTGTACCTCTTTTCTGTCAGATGTTCCTCAGAGCCCAGGACTCCTCTCCACCTGCTCCTACTAATCGTCTCCCCACAGACCCTCGGATCCAAACCCGCCCTTTATGGGCATCTCCTGTTCAGGACCACCCTATCACCATTGCGACAGCCATGAACTTGCTCAGCATGACCCGGTGGAACGCCGGGGTCCGACCCGGGCCAGTGAGGACGGCGGTGCCCCAGTTAAGTTTGGAGGCCCTCAAGGCAGCCCAGCGCTCTCAGCGGAGCACTCCCAGTAAGCAGTCTCACTTGTTCTGATTCTTTAGGCAGAATCTGATGTAACTGTATAGTAAGAGAAACGTCCACAGGAAATTAGAGACTGAATATGAGTAATTCTGCAAGAAAACACCTGCAAGCTGCTTGTGACCCGATTAGAAATGTTAGAACCTTGTTGAGTTTTCACCGGTTTCAAATTGTTATCTCCTATAGTTTAGAGAATATTACATTTTTAGCTAACCACAATGGTAAATCACTCATGGCATATCATTTAGTGGTGCACTAGCATGTTAATGCATACTCACCCTGACGTGTTTCTCTAAAAGTTAAACTCCCACCTCTTGATACTCTGGGAGAAAAAAAAATCCATACGGTATTCTGAATGATTTGGAGAAAAAGCTAACCAATTTTCTCAAGCTAATTCTGCTCTCACTCGAGGGACATAAGATGGTGACTTTAAAAAATGTACAAAAATGTACCTAATCTGAATAGAAGTTCAAGCCTTTTACCCTTGGTAAAGTGCTTTGTATTTAAACTCATTTACTGTTGAGCCTGGCATTCCCCACAGTTCACTATTCAGTTCATTATTATTTCTTTTGAACGTAATCTTTTTTTTTTCTTTTTTACTAATTTTCTAAGTTGTCCAACTTTATAAGCTTTTAGATGACAGAAATGTGTTTTGTTCGATTAAATACTGAAATTAAATTTCCATCATTTTGAAAGAAAAAACAAAACAGAACCTAAAAAAATCTAAACCAATCAATGATCTAACCAATCTGTTTTTATCAGTGTTTTGATAGCTGCTGTTTTTAGATCCTGGACAAAAACACCTGATAAAATAGATGAGTTTACTATTTGACTCAGATCAGATGCAACGACAGGCAAAACTTTCTGAAAGAAAGTTGTTAGTAGGATATTAAGACAGCAGTAGAATGAGCTTAATTGATGCGTCAAGTTTTGATATGTATAAAAAAAATCTTCATGACAAAACTTGATTGTCTTTGCTTGCAGGTATACGGTTGTTCAACTTTTGAGGTGCAGCTCAACACTGCCCCCAGCAGGACAATGTTATCAGCACTGAGCAGAGTTTCAGGAGAACTTAATCTAAAATTGATCTTGATTATCTCCTTCAAACCTTTCGCATTATTTTTTTTGCAAGGAATCAATGTATTTTTGGGATCAAGTTGAGAGTTTCTGGAAAAATGTCTTTTGTAAGTCTTACCTGAACCTCGCAAGCATTTGGCTTGAGTTTATTTGAAGACATTTGAGACATTTAAACTTATTTTTTCAAATGTCTATGTGACATAGAAAGTGTTTTATGGGCCAAATGGAATTACAATTAAAACGTCTGCAAAACATGTCTCTTTCTCCATTCTTCATTATTTTGTCCATCCAAATTGTTCACTTGGTGATTAATTGTAATACTTGTCCTGGCCACAAGAGGGTATAGTAAACAGAAATAAGTATAAACTTTAAATAATGTATTTATTGCTGCTAGTAATTTGCTCCTTTCACCATTTTTTATTACAGGAGTTTTAATGATATAAAAATTTGCAATGTTGTGAATAAGAACAAAAAGCCTTTAAGAAATGTACCACCTTTATTATCCAATTCAAAACTCCCATCCAGTATGCAAGAACACAGCTGAAGCAACTTCCATAAACAGTGAGCAGAAATCTGAACAATATTGAACAATAACTGTCAGTTGAAGACAAAAACAAAAAGATTAATAATTAAAACAAAGTCTTTCATTCAGCAAGCAGCTGGGGCCGAAGAAGGTCCCTGACAGAAGACGTTGGCGGGTCTCTTCAGTCAGAAATGAGACTTATATGATACTGCAATCTCATTGCATCAAAAATATGGCTCGCACCCATGATTGGATGCATGTCGAAATACAACAAGATGTTAAAGAGATGTTAGTCTGAAGCGTTAATGTAGGGACAGGAGTGGCTGCGACTCATTTTAACCCTCCTGCAGTCTTAGGAGAGGGGGGTCAGTTAGGCCCCTGCGCGTGGTCCACACTGATCCCGCCTGCGCCTTTACGGGGTTTTTTTTGTGTGGTTTTGGAAACTGACAATCTGACGGGATAACCCATCCACTGTCCTGCCCGTGATATTTGCTCGGCGTCGTTCTAAGACCCCAGGAAGGTTAAGTATGGCTTTATGGATTCGGCACAATTGAAACAGGTTTTTCCATGCTTCACCATAACCTTTGTCAGCTTATTTAAGGCAATGCATGGCATCAAGGTGGCCCTCTGGCATTTCCATCGTGAGCTCCAGATTTACGTTGTGGTAAAATAAAAAGACAACAAAAGTTTTAAACGACTACCCTACACATTGATGTCCATTAATACATATTCTCTCTCTCCATCTTTCATTGGTCTTCAGAGTTTATAGTAAAAAAGAACCAAAGTTTAACAGTCACAGATTGTCCAACCTAGTTTGAGAGAAGTAAGGTAAGCACCCAAACACACACACACACACACACGCACACACACGCAGACACAACCAGGTGAGGCAGCCGGAGGATCTGCTCAGTGACGGCGGAACTGTTTCACTTCACCTCCATAGTTTGATTTATCAGAAAGGAGTAGCGCAATGTCAAAGGTCACATTTAAAATTAAATGTAAAAAGCAAAACAACAAAAAAACTGGGCACTTCAGAGAACAAGTGAGTTGTTTTTTTTTTGTCATTTAAAATTTCCAACAACAGGGTCAAAAATATCTCCTTTTTTTACTAATTATAATTTATTTAGAATTAAATATTTTTGGTCTTTCTGTTAAAAGAACGATTACCAGCAAAATATTGGCCCACATGGTAAAGATGTGTATAAATGCATCTTTTATTCAAGTAGCAACATCTTAAATTGAAAAACTGTGTTACACAATAATTGGCTGCAAGAATTTTTTCTGTGTAGGTCTTGAGGAGTTACACAAGTGTATCAAATTTCAGAAGCACTGGTCAAAGCATGGGTTGTAGCTGACTATTTTAATGCTCCTAGGGGGCGCTGTAGAGGTATTTTACCCAATTTTTTTTGCAAAAATTGGGTAGAGAATTAGTATCCATTGTGTTGAATTTGGTGCAGGTCAGGTGGTGGGTATATGTAGTTTATTATTTTCAAAATAAACTACACTAAGACTGAAATTTGTATTTGTAGTTTTGCCAGAGGGTAAATTAAAAATGATTGAACTTTCAAGTATTTCCAATGTAAGATCATGCTGCTGTGATAAAAGATGGATTTATTTTAAGCCTTTAAAGATTTTAACCGGTGGTGCCACTAAAAACGGGCAGCACAGTTACGATGAAATTTACCCAAAAACATGGCACAGCATGTAGCTTTTAAAATAAGCTAAAAACAAAAAACAAAAAAAAAAAACATTTGATAGGATCATTTATAATCACTTTCAACAACCCACCCTCCATCGATTCTTCATTCCAACAGAGATGAAGTCCGTTTGACTCCTGAGACTTTAATGCATTTCTCGGAAATCTCACACCGTGGTGCAAAGGTGAACTGGTGAACTGAAGCTGGATTTTCTAAAGTTGGTATCCCAAAAACAAATTTATTCTGCATCAGAATCTCATATTAAGTTCAACATTAAATTTCATTGTCAGCTGGGATTTTTATGCTGCCTTGCTCATGTGCAGCAGCTTTCAGAGATCATTTTTCACCATCCGGGAAGGCAAATGTTATCAACTTCTAAAAGCCTTTCACAGGATGCTTTTGAGTTTTTTTGTTTGTTTTTTTATGGTGGAAAAGTGGAAAGTAATCAAATCTGCAGGGCGAAAATAAACCGGAGTGTAGGATTTTTGCACAAGACACACAAGCATGAACAAACCTTTTTTTTTTTTTTAAATAATGTAAACATTTACATCTTGTCTGAGGTCAGCAGAATGATCCTCTTCATATCAATATTTATAAAAAGAAAAAAAATGTTACTGGAGCATCGACTGGATGTTTTTTGGAGTGGACTCATCGTTCAGGTGTTTGGTGGTGAATCTGAGGAGACAAAATGGACTTTAGATTAGAAAAAAATAACAATTCTATTAAAATTAGGAATCCACCGGTTCACTTTTTTTCCGCTTCTGATACAGATATTGATATCTGCAGTTTAGTTATCGTCCAAAACCGATCCATATATAGTTACAGAGAAATAGAGCTGAATTGACTAAAAACGCTTGGTTTTTTTTAAACGCAGATATAAATGTACTGAATTATACATTTATTTGATAACGCTGAACCAGTACAGCACAATTAAATACACCAATAGCTTCACAAGTTTGGTCATATGTGTAAATATAACTTCCATTTGTTCAGTCAGTGCAATTAGAAACATAAGAGCCAAGGTAAAATAAATAATAAAGAAACTGAAACTGACAAAAACAAACTGCAACAAACCTTCTTTCAAATAATTCAGAAAGTAAATAATAGAGCATGATGTTGCTCAAAGCACAAAGCATAGAATTAGACTGAATAGATTGGCCTATATGGATACCCAATCTAGATTTTCTTTCCAATATCAGAGCTGATACACATATTAATATGGGATCGGTGCGTCTCTAATTAAAACCTGCTTAATAAAAAGTACAAACTTGAGAGCATTCAAGAGTCCTTCGACGTTGTCGACCGGCTGGTCCTTCAGCACCTTTATGCAGCCTTTCATCTGGAGGAAATAAATCCGAGTGAAATCACATGGAATCAAAAGGCGACTTCGTCTTTACAGAACAGAAGCACAACAAATGTCTTCTTACATCTATCTTGGAGGACTTGGTGAAAGCACCATTTGGATGGACGTGGTCGTAAAGAATGATCACTCCCACCATCACCCTCATGCAAAACAAGAGTGTGTCCTTGCTGCTGAAGCGACTTGAATATTCCCTAAAAAAAAAAAAAATCATTCAAAAAGTTTATTTAAAATTCATTTTCTTAGAAAATTACTTAACAACAAAACACCAAACTGTGATTTGACAGATGTCCGGAAGACACTCAATTAAACCACAAAAGGTGAAGAAGTTGACTGTAACTCATGCAAAAGGATCCCTGAGCAACCAACCACTGACTCCACATACTGAACAGGACATGGACATAATGTTCACCAACTTGACAATTTTTGTCTTTAAAAATTGTTTTTTACCCATTATATGTCAATGTGAATTTCTGAGAAGCTGAATTTTGGTTTTCATTAGCAGTAAGCCAAAATCGGCACAATTGTCAGACATAGACACCTAAAAAATACCAGTCTGTTTGTAATCAATCAATAAAACTCATGAGCTTAATTTCTGGAGCTGAAATAAATGAACTTAACGGTATTGTGATTTCCAGTGATGTAATGCGCTGTTTTGTTTCACTTGTAAGGAAATTGTAAAACAGCAATAAGAGTGAAGTCTAAACATATTTCAACTTAAACATAAACACAATTTTACACCTTTCTTCATATGGTAACTGGCCATCTAATTTTATAATGAATGTAGACAAAAGGATTATTGCCAACTTAACCTTTAATCCTGTCGCTTTAACAAACAGATTAAGTGTGTGTGATAAGATTTGAACTTAGTGCAGAAACTCACGGCGTCTCCAGCATGACCTTACACACGCTGGCCATGGTGCTGAGGCAATCTGTCGTGTTCTCCAGTGGAAGAGTTTTGTTCTAGAAAAGTCAAAGAAAACAGACTTTGTTACTGATAATAATCAGTTTTTCACCCCTTAGTTTAATCTTGAGTTGATGAAATGAATAAAAATCAAAGTTCTGCACTATGTAGAAAATCATGTAGCTTCAAGATAAAAGTCCACAGATAAATGATTAAACCTCAGACAAAAATCAAAGCAGTATCAGTGGTGGTCACTGCAAAAATCTTGAAGGGTCGTTTCTACTCAATCCAAGTCATTCCAGTTAGATGTTGTAACTTTACTGTTAGCATCGTTGCATCACAGACATTATTTCCTGCGACTGCTTCTTTAAAGTCACTGCTTACGTCTTTCCCTTTGAGGTGTTGCTAAGACACACAGTGTACTCTCTAGAACTACAACTTCTGTTTAGAGCACTGGTCACTCTTGTTGAAAATCAATTAGCCATAAGTAGACTTTAGATATGTTTTTATTTAGGGCTGGGACTTTAACGTGTTATTTTTCAATTAATTCATTACATATATTTTAACACATGAAAATTTTTTAGAGAAATTAATCACATTTTAAAAATTCTTTAATAGACAAAATTTCCAAGCAGGAACTTTACATTCGTGCGCATTTTTTGTACACTGGTAAATTTGACACCCAAGCGACATCCGCTAGCGGCGGCATTGGACCACAATGCTGCTTCTCCTGGCCCACACAGGGTTCAGTTCTGCTTTAAAAAATATCTGATTGGACGCTGGTAGCAACTATTGTTAGCCTATCAGCTATTCAAACCTAAAGTAGCATCTCAATGCTAACCATGTTGTAGCAGGACATATGTCCCCAATTATAACGTTAGCATCCACAGTCCATATTTCTAAAGAATATCCATCAATGATCGGTGGTTCCTGATTGGGTATAATAAGCACTTTGTTACCATTGGTAACAAAGTGGTAACCATTATGGTTACCATTACCATAATGGTTACGTAAAAGATTAAAAACAATAAATATCTTTGTTTTTGGGCTCATGCGTCTATTCATTCAATAATTTAGAAGCAAAAAGTGTATTTGAGCTGAAAACGTTGCTTATTTTGTCGATACATGGCCCTAAAATGAACTATTACCATTCTACACCACTAGTTTTATTTCCCTTCCAGTCCCCCTGTACGTTTGACTAAAGGATAGTTAGATGATTATGTTGCAGCAGCGCTCTCACCTCCGACACAAAGTTTGTCGTCGCGGTGCTCAGTGTTTTCAGCATGGGTGTGGCCTCAGCGTAGAACAGAGACATCCTGTTGGCCATCTCATTGTTGACTTCATTTTCAATGTCCAACTATGGATGAAAACACACAACAATTAACGGGATGAAATGCTATTTTTTTGTGTGTGTGTGTGTGTTCAATGATCAAGAAAAAAGTCGTCTTACATTCATGTTGTTTATTCGGTTCCGACTGATGGTCCTCCTGTAGTAGCTGAAGTCGTTCTGGATGGCAGGAATCCTCATCTGTGTCAAGACATCCAAACAATCCTCGGTCAACACACACAGCGCTTTTATGTGAGGGTGGGAGTGTGTTGTCTGTGTGTGTAGTAGACCTTGAGCTCGTCAAAGCGCAGAGTGAAGTGGAGGATCTCAGCGAACTGTTTGGCCAGCGCCTGCTCCCTCTCCAGATGCTGAGTGGGAGTGAGGGGCGGGCAAGTCAGCGACTTCAGCAAACTCTTCAGAGCCTCTTCTGCAGAGCATAAGGCATTTCATAAGACTAAAGTATTTCTGTTTGGCTGTGAAATGACACGTTCACAGCATTGTGTGACTAAGTGCATGACAGTGTGGGGTCAGTGTGGGGTCACCTAGTCTGAGGGAGAAACTGTAGAACGTCTTGAGTTTGATGACCAGCGGGCAGACGGAGTTCCAGGCTCGCTCCTGCAGCGACATGTCATTGGGATTCTGGATCGCCTGGAGAGGCAGGAAGCAAAAAGTAAAAGTATTAGTCAGATCATTTGAAGCTGCAGTATGTAACTATTATAGAAAATATTTTTTATTACATATTTGTTAAGACTCTCTATGTCGTATATGAAACAGATAATCTGTGTAATAAAAAAGCTCCTCTGCCTTCTCCCAGTGCTAACTAGAAACAACCAGGTCTTAGCGCTGTCAATCACCACCCTCGTGGCACAACTCCAACCCCCCTCCGCTCCTCTCTCTCTCCATCTCTTGCTCTCTGCTATGCTGCCGTCGTGAATAATAAGGTTAGTTAGCATAGCCACTGATGATGATGGATAAACGACTTTCCTGTAAAGATAAGTTATTTCTCCTCCATTAGCACATTGAGAAGCGTGAACATGAGCATGATTGACATCACATAAGGTGTTTTCTTTATAACTTTGTGCTTTTAGTTTGTAAAGCAAACTCAACCGCCTTGCTATACAAATAAACTTGATTGATAAACTGTCACGACATGGTGACAGTTTTAACAAATATGTAAAACACATACTTTCTATAAAAGTTAAATACCGCATCTTTAATCCCATTTTGAAGCAAATCCTAAAGAGTGTGTGTGATGTGTGTTTTCTTACATCTCTGATCTCCTGCCCCGCCCCTTTGTAGCCCTGCAGCCCCGTCAGGATGCTCTCAGAGTCCTGCAGGACCGAGTTCAACTGGTTCCACACCTTACGCTCGCCTTCTGTCGGCTGTGCATCTACGACCAAATCAAAACTCCAGTCATTTATATTCCTTTACAATTAACTACTTCAGGCTGTACAGGATTTTATTCTTAGCTGAAGTAAATATCTCAGTTTATATCCACTTAATATCATATTAGCTTTAGGGATTTTATCATTAATTTCAACCATTTCTTTTAGATGGGGTTGGAAAAAAAACGGCAATAAAAACAAGAACTGGGTGCACAAGTCACATGAGTTAATAATCAATTATTAATGGCATATAAATTAAAATGAGTTTGACAATTTCCATTCAGATGACTAATCTCTTTTGAAGGGCAATTTTGTTTACAAAGACATCATAATCTATTTTATTTATGTGTTTGCTTGTAAATGTTTCTTTTTTTTAATTGTCATGTTTTATTTTGGATATTTAAAATATCTTCAACTCCCGACCTCAATAAGGGACAAGGGTGTACAGAAAATGGATGGATGGATGGAAAACATCTTCCAGTTCCAATGTGAAGTGTTCTTTACAAAAATTAAAGTTCCCACATCCATGCAGAATTATGCAACAATCTAATTGATCACATCAAAAAGTGAGATGTTTCTCAGCACATTCTGACAGGATATTAATCTAAATACAAGTAGGGGTGTCCCGATAAAACCTTTTCTTTTCCGATACTGATGCTGCAGCTTTGAGTACTGGCAGATTCTGACATTGACGATATGAGCATGTATCAGACATGATTTTACAACTCATTTTGTCATGTGGAATGTTAGAAGAGGCTTGATGAAGTCATATTACTTAAAGGGAGAACAATAATCAACAACAACAAGCATGAGGACAACTGACCTATTTATTACTAACTAAATGCTGGAGCGAAGTTCTTGTAGCTTAGATGTAGGCCAATATAATCCGATACTCGTTTTTTTGGCTTATATCAATATCAATATCGGATTGGGACAACCCTAAATATCACGATTATATCACCAGGTGAATGTATATATTTGAGTCTATACATAAAGCTTTGAACTCCATGTGGACATTAATTAAAACTTGTGCACCCGTTTCTTGTTTTTAAAACGCATTACCATGAAGACAATAAATAATAATAATAATAATAATAATAATGATGAATGTGAATCTTTCATTAAATCTGAATGCATGCAGGCAGTAACTGGTAACGAGCTTTAGATGGTTTGGGATTAGTGAGATAAGCTTGAAAATTAAAGGTCTACAAAACTAGCATGTAGGCTAATATCAGCTACTTACATGTATAATAGTATAATGTGTGCATGAATCTCCTGGAGCAGCTCTATATATAGAAAATCCCTGACATTAACACTGTGTCTCGGGTCTGTTTTGCATTTCAAAAACGTTCTACTCCCATCATTTCCTCTCTGCTGAATAAACAAAGCCTGAGGTTGACTGCAGTGGGAGAACAGCTGAAATGCCATTGTGGAGGTGTAGTGTAAGTTTCTTCTTCTTCTGTGGGAGGTCTCAGCAGAAGGCCGAAGCCAAAATCCACCAGTCTATATTAGATTTATCCTAGTTACTGCCTCGGATCACAGAGGAACTGACACTTATGCAAATGTGTACACTAATTGCAGAAACGAACAAAATGCATACAGAGAACTTAGCGAAAGCAAGACGGCACAGGTCAAAAAGGTCAGGCTCCTTCTTTCACAAAAAGATGAATGAAAGATAACAGAGGAGACATTAGAAATTCAAAGAGACAATTGAGACGTTGAATAGGCTGACCCCTGACCAGGCACACTAAAGGAAAGATGTTCAGGGGGAAAAAAAAATTAAAAGAAGGGAGGTAGGCATGTTGGGAGTTTAGAAAAGGGACAGGAATAAAGTCGTGCTCACTTTCAAAGTCAAGGAAAAAGTTTGGTCCCTGTTCAAGCTCTGTGCAAGTGAGCACTTTTAACAGATTCCCCATTTGGTTTCTGCAAGACATGGAGAGGAAAAACACAGGGAAAGGAAGAAAAGGAGTTCATGTTAAAAAAAAAAAAGAGTCATAAACAGAGCAGGAGGTCATAGCTGTGCCGAGAAAGGAGGAAGAAGTGCAGAAGCAGAGAGTGAAACGAAATTATTATTTTTTTGTTTTGTTTTGTCTTGCGCAGAAATCAGCTGACAGAAAAGAGACAGGAGTAGGTTAGGCTTCACCCCCCTCCACACACGGCGTCCAACTCAGACCGCAGACTTACTTTCAAAGTCCAGGAAAAAGTGTGGATAGTTCTCTATTTCTCTTGTAAGGACTTTTAGCAGGTTACCCATTCCAGCAAACCTGATGGTCAAAATAAATGGGTTAAAAATATATATATGTATATATTTTTATACACACACACACACACACACACACACACACACAAGTCAACAATAAGACAGTCTATGTTTACATACAACACATTCACTGGCATAAAATGGTAACCACCCAGAGTCAGAGATGAGATTTATTTAACTGAGTTACTATTCTGGCTGCCAGTGTCTATTAGTTAAGGAGTTCCTCAGGGAGTCATGTTTGGACCGCTATTCTTCAGGCAGTCCGCTGAGTCACATCATTGATGAATACTTCTCATTTCATTGTTGTGCAGATGATATGCAGAGTTTTATGTCCTGTTGACCATTCATCTGAACTGCCAAGAAATATATTTTGAAAGATGGCTTTCTTATTTTCTATTAAACGACAAAGTTCTTGGTTGAATGATACATCCAACTCTATTTTTTGTCACCTTTCAGTTTTTTTGGTGTCACTTTTTTGTTGCTCGTTATACATTTGTTGCTGCACACATTATTTCTGTCTTTCATAGCTAAACTGAATATTTTGTGTCCATTTGTTATTATTTTACAGTTTATTGGTTAACCCCTGGTTGCAACAAATGTGCTTTATAAATACAGTTCGTTTTATTAAAGAATAAGCTCCATATAGTAGTTTGAACTTCATTTTTCCCCACTTTTTCTGAGATCCTTTCATGTTCTGCATTTTGGCAGACCCATTTGTTGCCAAATGGTTACTTTTCTATTTTTTTCTTCACCAACTGCTTCATCTTTGATTTTAATCTCATTTCATACAAACACAAGTAGCCTCCTGTTTGTTGTACATGTGAGTTTGAATCGGTTTCCAGACCGATTAAGAGGTTTGGAGAGCTAAATGTACCCCAAAAACCCTCTGAGCATCTGAACCAGCCTCTCCACTGTTTTGAATTTTGTGTCTGTGGCTTAACACCGGGGTGGAGCCCTAAATTACAGCTGTGCACTCTGAAGCTTTTACTGGAGGCAAAAAGCAGCAGGTAGGTACTAATTTCCAGGCAAAAGTCCCCAACAGTGGAGGGTGGTCATAAACTCTGTAATCACAGCAGGTTTTTAAACGTACAGTAGCCCAACAAGAGGGTGAGCATTACCGTTAGGACTTTGACGTCACACTGGTGCTGGAATTGTAACTAAAAACAAACAAAAAATGATTTTTAAGAAGGAATTTTAAGGTCGGATGTCCAAAGCTGGCGCTCTGTGTAAAGGAGCCGAAAGACACCAACATCTTTCTCACACACAAAGTTCGAACTTTCGTGGTTCATGGTGGAGTGGCAACAAAAGACACACTGTGCTGCGGTGTGCACATGATAATCACACAGCACAGCCTCCAGCAAGCTGTCGACTATTTTTCCGCCGAGGATTCATCCCTCCTAACCCCCCCGCCTCCAAGCCCATCCTCATCAGAAACTCTTCAGCCTTCATTGTAACAGCCTGCACAGTTTTCCCTACAGGACCTGCTTTGATGGTTTTGAATATAAATATGTTCAGATTTGAACCGATTAATAACTTTTATGCAGATGTATTCCAGTCTCAGTCACGACAAGTCACCACAAGGGGGCAGTGTCGGTTCGTTTACATATTCAAGCAGCGAAGATAAAAGCTGGGCTATAAGGGTATCATGTATGTACATGTGCTTTATGAGCCTGATTTTTCTCCGGGCAGAGCTTAACCTGCAGCTACAAGTTCTTCCACACACACTCACTCACTACACCTCCTCCAGTTCTCATAAATCACAAAAAGTGAAAGTAACATCAGAGATAAAGATCGCATGGCCTCTCCGCAGATAAATACGAGTTCTGGTGGAACATGTGATCAAACAAGCGTTTGTTTTCAGCTACATTTAGATGCTTATAGAACATACTCTAAGAGTTTTTTCACTGATGGGTCTATTAGAAAGGAAAAATTACTATTACTGTGGATATTTTTCTGTATAATCATAACTGTTTATCATAAACTGAAGGAGTTGACTTCATTTCTGTTTCATTCATGCATCAAGAGTCTGTTGCCATAACAACAACCTCACAACAGAAACGTCTCGCTGCATAATTTAAAGAAGTAGCACTAAAGCAGTTAGCTGGTTGGACTGTAGAAATACATATTTGTATATTTCAGTGAAATCTGCTCATAAATGTTCATATGTGATAGTTCCAGTCAGAGGTTTACTGTATATACAGTCATCACTGGCAGTGAAGTAATTAACTCTGCCTTTAAACTGCTCTTCCTGGGTCAAATGATTAATCTGTTGTTCAAGTTGTACATTGACCCCAAAAGCTTCTGACGCTCCTCTAGACAGAACGAGCAGAATTCCTTTAAATTGTTCAGTTTTCATTCAGCCCATCTCAGGGCGAGTAAGAAACATCATCTACAGCTATCCAGATGTAAATCTGGGGGTGGCAGCATGATGCTGTAGGGCTGTTTCACTGCCCCACAGCATCATGGGGCAGGGAACAATGATGAAATAATTAAGATGAAACATTTTCAACTGAAATATGGACATTACTGGGTGTTTTAAAAGGGACAATAATATCAAAAACACACCAACCAAGGTTTTGGTTTGGGTACAGCAGGTGGATATTAGGACTAGTTCTAAGAGCAACGTCAGCTAAAAATGTTTTTATTAAAGTTAAAAGACAAATCTGCTTCAGAAAACAAAAATCAGTTTGTTTGTTTTTTGCAACATGCTGATCAATAGTGGGATGTATGCTCATAGTTAAACCAAGAAAGACAGAGAAAGAAAAACAAAGAGACAAAATAAGACAGACAGAAAGAGACAGAATGAAAAAACCTGCGGGAGTTTTAATGTATCTGAATGCCTACATGCCATGTTGCCTGTTTAATTATTTGAAAGAAAAATTTTTCATGAAAAAACTGCTCAACAGCAGAAGTGCGCAGAAACCTGAAAATGAACTTAAAGTATTTGTGTAAATCCAAGGTTTCAGAACAAATGCACATTAAACCCGGCTGTCTTCAGTCTCCGAGAAAAAGTAGCACTCAGGAACAAACTGTGGCAAAACAAATGCAGGCTGAATATCCGCTGAGCTTCACAGAAACACAAAACACTTTGTTACGTGAAACGTTCTCCTCTCCAGGCAGCGGCCCTAATACCACAGGGCAGGAAAAACACTCAGGGAATTTTTCTAGTGTAGCCAGTTCCTCTTTCACAACCATTCATCTGCATCGCCTGGATTGAAAGTGGAAACTTTGACTTTCCTCTTTTCCAGAGTGTCTACCATTAAGTCGGCTTAATTAAAGGGACAATTCACAAAAATACGGAAAGAGTTTGTGAAACAACTGAAAACTAAAAAAGTATTTCAATGTACAAAATGTCATAGCTTAAGAACATATCTTTAAAAAATTCCAGCACTAGACAGATACGATCAAGTCGAAAGTATTCTCGTCACTGCAAAGTTAGATTTTAATTTATTTTTGTTCAACCGAGAAGTTTGTTCATTTTAAGAGATAATGTAGGACAAAAGAGTATCAGCTATGGATATAATGAAAAACAAAAACATTTCACAATAAAAGGCATGTTCAATAATCAATGGGAAAAAACATTGGAGGCCTCTTTGCCATCACCCTAATATTTAGCTTCCTTCACAAATGGAACAAAATCTCTTCCATTCAGAAAAGGCATGATAGTTTAAAACAAACAAGTATTTAAACCTAAATTTGCAGGGGGTATGTACAGTTTTGGGCTATCCTGGATGAACTGTAGTGATGGAAACTTAAAGAACATCATCAGCATTTCTGCTGCAGCATGTGAAGCTATCTTAAGGCTTTTCCCAATCATTTTTAGAAGCAATTTTATGCCCTGTACCCTGGGACTAATAATCCTCCAAATTAAAATGTTCTTAGAAGATCATTAGGCTTATTTGAAAAAAATAAATAAAAAATAGTTTTACAAATTACATTTTTACAGCAATGCCTTCACATCCCACATGCTCATTTCAGTGCACTTGTCATTTTTTAAAATTCATTTTGGACCCAGACACATTTGGATACCCGACATAAAAAGTCTAATATTTTGCAGTACATTTTAGAAGAAAACTGGAATTTCTCTTTAAAAATGGACTCTCTTCTGTGTTTTCTTGGGAAAAAAAAAAAAAGAAAAAGAGTCGGAGCTTAATGCTAGAAGGGCAGCCTAATCCCGGCTATAATCAAGTAAACTGCAGTGTTGTTAGCAAGCTGATGGGCCTTAGCGGGGGGATTAGATCATGATCCAAATCAAACAAGCTGGTTAAAAATTTCTCTTCTTTTTGGATGTGGAGGAGTCTGTGTGTTAGTCATACCTTCTCCAGTGGAGGACCTCAGGTTGTTGTCTAGATCATTCGTTTCCCGTTCCCTAAAAAAAAAAGAAAAAAAAGAAAAAAAAAAGAAGAAGACATAAGTTCAAACAATATTTCCTGCATGAACATGTTCAGACTGGAAATACAAAAAGAAAAAAGAAAAAAGAAAAAAAGAAAGAAAACTGCAACATGAGCTGTTCATCGTTATGAACTATCCAATTACCTTTCTCTTCTCTACTAGCAAGCACTCGACAAACAATACAGAGATAAAAACTCAGAACTGAATTATTCAGTGGTGAAACCTACACTCCTGTGTGTCATGTGGAAGAAGAGTTAAGACTGCTGTGTGTTTATCGGAGTATTAAATAACCTGAGACAAACTGTGGCTGCTGCTGGTCACCATGATTGGCCGTAACTCCATCCAGACTCAGAGGAGGGGATAAACAAACAGATGACAGGCTCATCATTCAACACATCGGTCGAAACATGACTGCAGGCGAGTCTATACGTACAGACTCCCTGAAATGCAAGCAGGTCTAAATTAAGGAGGCAGAACAAACAAAAATATCAACAATAAAGCTGTTAAGGATAGTTGACAACATTATATTACAGGGTTGTGGCTTGGAATGCTGTTTTATAGACCCATGTGCTGTAATTCATTGTTGGTTACAACTCTGACAAAGAATTGCAACTTGTAAGCGTTAAATGTTATCTAGCTGTTTTAGATATACTACGCCATACGGTGATTAGAATATATTTCTTATTATTATTAGCATGGCTGAAACGTGTTGTCTTCATGGGAGAAGTAACGTGGTCAAACTGTAACAAGACAATAGATTAAAAATGAAGAAATGCCAGTGAGAGTAGATTTATACAACACATTAGCATTTTCTCATTAGCTCTCCACAATAAACATGATAACCATGAGTGCTTGAGATTAATTAAACTCAAGGTTTTTACCAACATCTCTGGCAAACAAAGAGCACAGCTGGTGAATACATGACAAAAGCAGCCATTAATTTATCGCCATGTGCAAGCTTCAGGCTATTTACACTGTTGATATCAGGAAAAGCTATCAACAACTGGTGGGCACTGCTAGCTAAAAAGTTAGCTGCGATAACCCTAATGAGCGAATCACAAACATTAGTTCCGCTAACAGTAACGCAGTACACCATCACGGTTATTTAGCAGGAGCTAATGCTAAGGCCCTAGCTTCAATCCAAATGATATCTGCCCATTAAGGACTACAACCCTCAAGCATCGATTTAGTTTTGGCATAATTTACATGTTGTGTATGTTTTTTGTTTGAAATACAATCATGGGGGATGGGAGTGGACCCGAGAAGAGGAAACGGAACTGCTGTGTAAATGATCTCCAGCCACTTCAAAATAAGAGCACTGATATAAACATTGAACTACTTGAAGAACTCTTAATAGGTGATGATCAAAACATTAAGACAGATGGTGAACCTTATTTACCTAAAAGTTTATAAAACAGTCAAGTAAATTAACACTTTATAATTTATGGGGGAAATTAATTTAGAGGAAGCTAAGTATGCTAAATATTTTCAAAGTTAGCAAAAGCGCGAAAGGAAAAGGTGCTATTTGTGTTTTAGGGAAGTGTGCTCATCACTGGTCCAAATTCCCGAAAACTGGAAAATACAATGACTTCATGAGAATGAAAGCAAACTGAACCAGAACAGGCCATTTCAAGTTAAAATACCAGTAATAAATGTATTTAAATTTATTGTAAACAACCATAAAGTCATAAATGGTTTGCTCAAAGATTACTGTAGTCGAGAGTGTATTTAATCTTCTATAGGGTGAATCAATGGATGGTGAAGACCTTTTATGGTTAACGTGTTAACTTCCTGTGGTCTGTCACAGGAGTAACTTTCACCACATTATTCCATGTCTAGGCAAATGCACATAATGTCACACTTTTTGTGTTCCCTCTGGAGGTTTCCAACATTTTTCCAAAACACCATGTGGATGGCACAGACTGACGAGAGCAGCACCAACAGCTCCAAACATACATCCAGCTTCCTTCCTGCTTTCCTCCTACCCAACCCTCTTCATCTTTTTTTTTCTGTCCTCCACTCAAAGTAAAAATCTTTCTCGTTTTTCCAGCCAAACAGGTGTCACCATTCCAGACTTCAGAGCACTCAGAATGGTCATTCATCATAACCAAGCAGCGCACATCACGTCCAATGAAAAAATAGAAATTCCCGTCCTGCCATGAGCCAGTTGCTCATCTATCCAACTTTTCACTGCAGCCAGGTAGTTATCGCAGCAAGTGAGCCATTCAGTGAAACAATAGCACATTGAGGCGTGCAGCCGGCGTAAGAGCCAGTCGGTTGGGCATATTAAGTCAGTAAATCTGACAATCATCCCAGCATGTAGTGGAGCCAGTCAGCGCAGAGGGAGAAGCGTGCAGACATCGAAAAAATAAACATGTTTTTCAGGAAATGACATTCGATGGCTACGGTGGAATTTTCCTTCCCCCCCCCCAAAAAAAAAAAAAAAAAAAAAAAAAAAAAAAAAAAAACACATGGTGGTAACAGTCACAAAACAATGCAATTATTTCTATTTTGGAATTAACATTTAGTGCATTCAATAAATCAATTGATCAGTAACATCCTTCTGATGGCTGGCTGATTGGTATGTGCAGAACCAAATTAAATCTCTTCATCTACCTTGAAGGATTCCTGAATGTTGGATTTTTATCAAATCTCAGTCACATTGTTTGAACTCGTCATGCAGAGAAGACACTGCATCTTAGCACCTAAAAGCTTAAAACAACAGATTTCTATTAATTCATGTTGTCACGATCATCTTGAACCAACAAAGAAATACAGCACTCTGAGTATCTGCTCTGACTCATTTACCAGTTTACAGACAAAACCGGTGGTTTGATGCATGCAGGCATTTAAATTCAAATCAATTGTACTTGAATCTCTGTCTGAACCACATGTGTCACATTTCCCTCTACGGTTGTGTCTACAAATGGTGACATCAGCTACGGTAAGAGGAGCCACACAAATATGAAAAAGTGGGACAGCAGTGAACAGAGGACACACCTACAGTGAAATGTGAAGATGTGTCATAATGACAGCTGCCATCTGGTTGCTGGTAAGACAAGGAGGCCACTATAGAAACTGGGTAGAGACTTTATGGGTGTGATCAGGATAATTAGGAAAATGAAAGCAAAAGTTTACTGAATAAAATAAAAATAAAAAAAATAAAAAGTTAGGAACAGCCAACAAAGTTAGGTGTATCCAAGAAACTAGATGCTCGCATGCAAATGCATTTAGTTAATGTTCTGCTTTAATAATCAACAAATACAGTTTACAGTAGAAAACAGAAGACTCTCTCAGGTCATGGAGCTTTAAAACAAACATTCATGAGTCTTTTACCTGAGCTGAGCTTCTTAACACATTTTTCTGAAGCTGCAGCAACCAGTAAAGTCTTTGTTTTGCTGCTCCTTCACTGGTAATATCAGCATAAATAGTGAAAAACATGCTTTAGATTGTCAGAGAAAACTCAGGTGGGAAAGATTGCTTCCAAAAAATGACAAAATAACAAATTCATAACAGGAAAATTGTGAGACCGGATGAAAATATCTCCTTGTTTTGGCAGATTCTGAACATTTTCCAATCCTTCACAGTCTACTATTGTCATACTTCCCAGCCATAAATATCCTATGGAAATAACTAATGTTTCATCTGTTATCTCCTGTGGCTTTAGGAAAGATGGATTGACTTTTTAAAAAAAAGGAAAATTAACACCCTGTCTTGAAAAGAAAAAAAAATTCTTCTGGGCTTCAACAATAAAGGTCTTTTGCATTTAATCAACTTATTCAGCTCTCCTAAGGAGGACCAGACTGTGACCCACTTTCACTAAAACAAACCTATTGTTTTCTTTCGTTAATGCTCCATTTAAATTCCTACAATAGGAAAGCGCCTAAACTCCACCAGCTACCTTACAACACTCTACAAGAGTAAAATGATCAAGTCTTATACATCTCTGAGTTAATAATGTGGAGAATTAAATGACTTTCAACTTACATTGTTAATTTAATTTACATAGCCACGAAAATTTACATTCTAATTATTGAGAAAGGGGCAGGTTTTTCTTCTTCCGGCTCCCTTTTCACTCTTTTATTAACAGGTGTTGTAAGAGCATGTACTTGTGAATTAATGATGAAATAAGTTAAATTGAGTGAACAAACTGATCAATTGATTTATTGAATGAAGTTCAGGGAGTTTCAAAGAAGTGATAATCTTGTGGTAAACATATTTCCTTGAATAGAGAGCCAAGGAAATAGTCGCTCAATCACAATCAAAAGAATAGAGGAGGATTAAGAGAAAATTGCTTGCAGTCTTACAGATTGTGCTTAGATCCAAATACGTTGTTTTCCCCTCTTTGTAACTTGCAACAGGAACCCTGGATGGTGACACAGCTGCTGATGTTCGCAAGATTGAGCCACAAATCGATTATTTTCCATGGATGAGCATCATGTCAACCACTTGGAAAGGCGCATTTCCAGCAGGACTCCCAGTCACGCAACAACAGCTGGTGTGCTACTGTGGGAAGCAGCAAAGAGCAAGCTAGCATCCCAGATTAGCTGCAGTACGTACAGAAACAAGAGCACAAACGTATTTAGGAAAGATGGAGGAAATGGGTGGTTGAGGGTGGGTGGAGGAGACACATTTGGCTGCCGACACCCTTGAAGAGTTCAAACATGGGTTAACCTTTAAAGAGCACTGAACGGGTCAGGAAGCAGCAACCCCAGTGTAGTAAATAAACGTGTCTGACGCATCACTATTCCTTTCTGCCTGGCAACGGCGAATGGATGGATGATGGATTCATAACAGCTCAGTGAGCTGTGAGTGGAGGGGTAAACAAGGACAAATCTGATCATATTTGACTTCATTCATTTGGTTTAAAAAAAACCTAGCACTATGTTTTTAAAAAAATGATAATGGAGTGAAACAGGAAACCTGTAAGCCTACTCCCTTGAATAAAAAAACCTCATGAACTGTAATGTGTGAGAGCCACATTTAAGTTCCTTTGTTCTCACACCAGCTCAGCACAGCTTCCTGTGTGTAAAGTGCACTTTTACTGCACTATTATCAGGATATTTTTAATGATTTACTTCCGCTTTACAAAAACACCTATCTCTGTTTGCTGGGGTTTAGTTAATTACGATTCTAACATAACAAACTAAATGATTAAAACTCTCAAAATAAAAATAGCTCAGGCGCTTACCAGGAAGTTATGGATGCACAGCTCAGAACCAGCTGAACTTGATCTGCAGTTTGAGGAATCTGGTTCAGCCGATGACCAATTGAAAGTGTTTATGACTCTTTGACATGTAATGAAGTGAAACGATGCTGTTTTGTAAAACAATGGTGTACATAACTCAAATCTTTAACTGTCCAAAGACAGCTGTTTGCTTTGGATTTTACTTTCATTTGGTTATGTATTTTCTGACATACCCATTTTTTCCCCCTTAGATCCAAATTTAGACAATTTGTTTAATACAACATAGCATGAACCAACAACACACTTTTCTGTCCTTGATGCTGACACTACCACACACATACTGGTAACCAAGGTGCTAAAGGTCACAAAAGCCCCTTGCTTTATCGGATAATGTCTGGTTTAGGTCTAGCCAATTTGGGCGTCTCCAATGGCAGTTTGTTCCTCTAAATGGGCATGAATATGGGCAGGAATGGTAATAGGAATGTGGGAACGTGAGTGAGCGGGAGCTGTGGTCGATGCTCCGAAGGTGTCATTTTGTGTGTATACCATTGCAGTTTCTCTGAAATCTCTCAGTACATTTGTTTGTTGAAGGTTGCCCCACTCAGTCTTCCGTGAGTAACGCTTTTGTTCCTACAGTGACGTAAAGCCATGGGCTGGTCAACGAATGCAGTCTGCTGCCAATTAAACCACTTAGGCAAAACACCTGGCGAAGTCTGGCTTACAGCACCCTGAGGTGGTTCCAAACAGGGAGGAACCATGGACCTCCAAATGTAGATGAATCCAGCCATGGCTGACTGGCGAAGACTTGGTTAAAGCTACGCCTGTGAAAAAGGGGCTTAAGAGGCATGGGAACATTGTGCTGACAGTAATATCCAAGCCGCCATTGTTTTTGTATCATTTAGCTGTAAGACAATCCAATGTCTTAAACATTCTAAACCTTTCATGTCCAAAGGTTGTAGATAAAGTAGTTTACATTCCTGTCCTGAAAGTAGAAACATACACAGTTGAGAGAAGATATTGTCCAAGCACCAACAAATGCTGAAACAAGAAGTGGAATTGGACTATTTTCAAGCCTTTGGACTTCAAGATAATTTTAATAAAACTAAACTTTTACTAATAATACGTAATGCTGGACTGAAGGCGATCTGGAAGCAACACTTTGGATGACAAAAGAAGGTGGTTCCTGAGCTGAGTGGGGGAGCAGGTGTGAAGTGGGGCAGTTGATTAGAATTTCTACAATAATCAACATAGCTGCGGTCACTTACTGGGCTTTTAAGTACCACAGTATCCTTAAAGTATTTGTTTCTGTATTCAGTGTTATAAGAATAAGAGTGTGTTATAAGAATAACACACTTTCTGGTTATATGTGTTATTAAAAATGTTATAAAATAAAATTATACTGATTTTCTGCAATTAAATTATAGCGAACTCCAAAAACAAGCTTTACTATAAGGGTAAATCTAACACTCTCAGCAGGTCAATATGTGTTTGGGATCAGTACAAGTGAAACAACTTCATATATAACAACAGAGCTGAAAGACACACTACTTTATAACTAAAGAACAGCCGAAGTCCAAAGTGAACAAAATACCGTAGAAGCACATTTCAGAATTTGTCCAAGAACTAAACATGATTATTAAACTTCAGTGCTTAAGTGTAGTTATTGCTCATTAAAATCTTTAGAGCTATTAATCACCAATTTGAAGTTGGAACAGTGAGCGTTCAAAACACAGAAAACGGTACAAATTTTCCACAAGGTGGACCAACCTCTGACCTGGAAAGCAAAAGAGAGGGGAGGTCTGGCGTCCATGCTGTTATTGTGTAACTCAACCTAACAGAAAGAACCAATAAGAAGCAACAAGATGCAGGCGGACATGACATGAGTGACCATCCACTTCTTTTTCTAGTTCAGGACAGACAAAGAGGTATTTTCACGCTAGTTATTCTAACTCTGTGGTTTCCAATTTATTGTCACATTAAACTCTACCAATGACAACAATGTCCAAACTTCTATCACCATGTATGGCACATCCATGTCCACAAGAACTAAATGACTACTGACTATTTTACAACAAATATAAATTATTACTTAAATCTAAATTATAAAAAGGAGAACATAGATGAAAAATAATTTAACAAATAGCCAAAATTCTAAATGAAAATGATTTGAAGAAAAAAAAAAAGATAAACATTGAATATTAATTAATAAAAAAAACTCTTCAAAACATTGAAAAGAGGAAAACTGACATGATTTATTGATCTTTTTTATTTTGCCTGTAGCCTGGTATTTATCTGAATGATACCTTTATATTTACCACATAACTAATGTCATCTGTGACACACATCTCATTTTTAAGATATAACCACTGGATCATCAAGACTCTAAATCTGATTGTTATATTTCTGATAAATCCCTGAGACAGAAGAAGCTAGACAGAAGGACAATTTCAGGATTGCTAATGTTAAAAAGAAAAATAACCCAATTTAAGAGAAGCAGGTGAGGACATTTTCAAACAGCTTAAAAAACAAGATTATATGGCCCATTTGTGAATTCAAGGTCAAGGCATCAGCTGGTTCTTATTGCCTCAAAGCACTGACAGCAATTTGAAGATTTATGTATTTTTAAAGAGCAGTCTGGTAAAAGGGCTAGCATTAGTGTCACCATGAAATTACAAGATCTGTCTTGTTCTGTTCAGTTGAATGCAATTCATTTTTGTTGGTTATGCCAAGTTTGTTTAAAAGTTTAACTTTACATCAAAATGTTTCTACACCTTAAAGGCCCTATAATCAGATGAAAATGTTTTATCCCGCTCTATGAAGAATAGAGTAAGACCACACTCCCCCCTCACCAACCTACTGCTGCACTCAGACAACCTCTGACTGACTTCTCCCCTGCTTACAAGCAAGACAAGGTTAGTGCGTCAATCTTATTAAGGTCATAGTGTTTTAAAATTACACTAGCTACGAGCTGTGTGTTTAAAAGCAGTTGACTGCACACAAAAGTCAATTCAACGGCTAATTAATAATATTCACTTGATTCAAACTAGCAAAGATCAGTATCGGTATTGACCAAATGATTTGTGCCATCTTTAGATTATAACTATGCAATGCTACAGCCAGTTAATGGGTAATGCACATGGAGACAGAAAATATATATACATAATTGTGTGTGTGATTTGAGAGTGTTGTAATGTTTTTAGGTGCTCACCTAGTGATTTTTGACTCTATCAATTCAAACCACTGTATACCTGTGGTAAACCAAAATCAACACCAACGACCAAAATAACTTCTGTTTGGAAGTAGCTTGGAAAATGTCTGGGAAGCACAAACTGGCTGTTTAAAAAGAGTCTGTGTGACTGAAAGAAGATCAGCCAAAGATATTAGAATCTAGAGCTCCATATGCTACCGTGGTCATTTATGGCAAACACACCCAAAAATGGTAGCACAGCCATCCCTAGTCTCAGTGCAATTACAGACACAAACTAGAAGTTCTGACCCCTGAACAGGTTGATTTAACATTTAGGGTATTTTCACACCTGATACAAAGACCTACAGGGTTTCTCCCTGAAAACCTGCTAAGCAGTGCTGGGATAGTCCATGGTCCACAGTGAAAAATGTTACAAGTTTCAAAAAATTGGATTTGCATGAGCAGGCATCAAATTTTTGGAAATGATAGTATGCGAGGCCGACCGTCAGGTGCAGGGATGGTGTAATTCCATGCGTCAAATCTATCTTTACTGTCACTGTCACTAATATACAAAAAAAACCCATTTAAATTTAACAAACAACACTAAGCCTGGTGGGGGACCAGGCTTTTAACACCCTGGGGAAAACCCTGAGAGCTAGGTTTTTAGGCAGACCATCGTTTGCTTTTTTTTTGGTCTGCCTCAGAGTTTGATTACACGTTCACACTTCACCAAACAAACCGGACTTACTAGACAAACGGACTGAAGTTTGATTAAAGTGGACTAAATTAGAGCTGGTGTGATTGCACACTAAATTTGAGCATGTGCAGTATGTACTAAAAGCTACTTGGCAACCGGGCACATGCAACAGCCCAGACATTACACAGAAACAGGCAAACTGACGTTAGCACTCTTGCATCCATTTTTTAAAATCCCTCTGCTGTTTTGACTGGCTGCCCAAGTGGCCTTTTGAATTGGGTTAGGCGAGCTGCGTATCCTTCAGGCTCTCTTGCCGGAGCAAATGTGACAGCAGGGCGTGCTAGGAGGGGAGGGGGCCACTGTCTGAGCTCAGCTTGTGGGGAGGTTGGCTGAGTTTTGCCCTAATATGGACACAGGCCAGGGGGGTGAGAGGGTGGGTGGATTTAGGGCAGACTGGGTGGAGAAGGGGAAACCTGCCCAGTGCCACCACAATGGCAGTCTTGCTTCCCGCTGTTGTTTCTCTGATACTTTTAATCCCACCTCATACAGAGTGCGGTCCAACAACCGCGGTACAAACACTCGATCCACCCTGGAGAACTCTTTGGGAGTCAGTGCCGAGTCGTGTGTCAGTTCATTTCTGTTGTTGCTCTCAGACAAGCCCCCGCTCAGAAACAATGCAGCACACAGCTCCCTCTCTCTCACTCACACACACACACACACACACACACACACACAC
>NW_006800152.1:1013310-1029190 GCF_000485575.1 Poecilia formosa
CACACACACACACACACAGTTACACAGTTGCTTGTGACAACTAAACGAAGGACAGAGCCTCCACCTCCTCCTCGTCCTCACAGCAGCACTCCACTCTGTTAAACTGCTGGCTCGGCATGCCCTTCGTTTCATCCAGCTGGACCTGGTGCTTCGTTTTTACACATGCTCAATACAAACTCCCTTCGTCACATCTGGCCTCTGGCGCGTCGGGACAAAAACCTCCCAGTGTTCAGTTTGATGAGAAAGGGATTGTCAATGACCTAGAGATGGACTCATTGGGCCTCAATCAACACAGAGACAGAGAAAGTAGGGATAGAGACACTGGGAAGGTATTTAAAAGTGTGATGAGAGAACAATAGCTCAAATCAAGGCAAAAAGTAAGTAGGACAGCAAAAAAAAAAAAAAAAATTGGGCGGATGGTATTTGGAGAAGAGAAGGAGGAGGCTGGATACCACTGGCAATAGAGAGAAGGACTCCGGGCGTAGAAATTCCTCCTACGTCTCTGTTCAATGCCACTTCTGTTCTGCCAAGTCCGGCATGTCAACAGCAGCGGAGATACAAAGGAGCCATGTCTGCGTGAGATGGGCTCTTGTGTGAAACTTCTGTCAGCATGTGTGTATGGGACGGCATTAAGCAATCGTCACCAAAGAGGACTTTCTCTGAAAGAGATAGGTGGCCAAGTCAGAATCACAGCAGTGCTGAAGTGACCTGTTCATTTTGCGCCCAAAAAATTTATTGGCTACCTAGTAAAGATGCAGGAGCAAAAAAATCATGTCTTTAAATGGTAAATGTCACAATTCTGAACAATTCGCTTCTACAAAATAAATAAAACTGAAGTAATGTTTTAATACTTGTTTTAAGGGTGTGTTCACACAATCCTGTTTAATCCACTTTAATCAAACTCTAGTTCATTTACCTAGAAAGTCTGGTTTAACTAGGGGGGTGTGACCAAAAACCCTTAGGTCTCGATTTGGTTGAAGTGAAGTAAGCTGTGGTTCGAATGCAAATGTGAACTTTAAGGGGGCCAGAGACATCTCCAAAAACAGGAAGTGGATTAAAGCGCAGGGCATTCTGGGTAAATACAACCAAAACAAAAGCTTGTGATGAACTGCTAAAATCTGACATTTTTATTTACTTATTGTGAAGGAAGAAGTTATCTTCTTCTGTGTTTTTTGTTTTATTTCATTCTTTGGTTCTTGGTGCAGCGCCACCACAGGCAAGAGGGGGAACAAGTCTTTCAAAGGGTTTGGTTCGTTTTAACGTGAAAGCGAAATGCAACACCTGAAAATGTAACAAATGTTGCAATTTTTGTCCCCAATCGAACAGAGTCTACCAACTATTAGATGCCATCTAGAGGCCAACAGAATAAGAAGCATTCCAGGGAAATGTTCTTTTCTGTCCTACAATCATGATCGCGTACGTCTGTAAAGTGAAACCATTTCAGCAACATTTCAGCAGTGGGCCTGATTATCTTCTAAAGGAATCTCGTTATATTAGTGAATATGTTTTAATTTTCACATGGAATTTTGTAAAACATTGAATAAGTATGCTATATTATTCTAATAATTTCAGGGTGGGGAGTTGTACATTGCTACAACTAGTTTGATGTGTAATAAAGTTCCAAAAGCATGTCAGTTTTAATTAATGAAAGATTTACTTCCTTTCTTTTTGCCCTTGCCTCAGGTATTTGTTTTGCACTTACATCCCCTCCTTCTCTCAGTGTGAGGGGGCAATTCTCTGTCTGAAGCTGCTGAATACTGCTTCCAGTAGCCTTCATGTGCCTGACTTATACAATAATATAGGTAGTCTGCAAACCTAATAAAACTATTGCAGCAAAAATATTCCTACTGAAAATTTGGAAAATTTTACCTTCCGTAAAAGGTAACCACCTTACCTTTTAAAGAAGGCAAGGCAGTTAAAACTATCAGCTTGATGTGCTGCAATGCATTTGAATTTGAATCCAGATTTCTGCGCTAAATAAGTTCAACAGTTTAAAACTCAAGAAAATTGTTGCGGAGTTATTATAGAAAATGAACCAAACTGTACATTTAGTGGAGGGAAAATGGAGGTGGTTCTTTTCAAAACAAACCAAGTCACAACTTTCCACAAACACTGGCTCTGCTGTTGGGTCACTATAATCACCACTTTTTTTCTTCTTTGAACACACACACACGCACACACACAAATGCAGCTTTTGGGGTGGCCACTGTAAATTTAGTATCCCCGCCTGGGTGGTTACCAACACTTAGTTACAAAATGAGGTGCTTGCACAAGGTGAAAACAGCACACAATGTGACAGAAAAGGAACCTGGACAGCAGAGAACTAATGGTGCTTAAAGGCATGTTCAGTGTTAAACTAGTATCAAATTAAATTAAGAATCAGTCCAGGAACCACTCCTTATAAATCCTAATCATCAAACAGATTAATTTTAATTAGCTTCTGCACTGAAGCAATAACTTTGCAGAATTGCCTCACAAAGAAATAGTTTCAAAACTGTGCGCCCAACCCAATCTGTTGTCATATTGTTCTGCCTTATGTCTTGCTAAAGTGTGACGGGTGTCCCGAATGTCATAATATGACTGAGTAATCTTACTGCAATAAACAATAAAGAACACATTTCTAGGCTGATGTAGAAAAAACATAAAAACTCAGACCTTTTCTTTTTTTTGAGTGAAAACTAACCAGAAATAGTAACACAGAACAAGCTGATTATTTCTGTCAACTACTCGAGCTAAAATTTGACGCAAATTATTGCATATTTGCGTCTCTCACCATTGTGTAGCGGTGATAAACACAGAAGTGGAAATTACAGAGCAGAAGTGACACACCTTCTGCTGTTCAAGTAGCACACAGCAGGTCAGCAAAGCAAGACTTGAGAGCAAAAACTGTGGTGTGCAGCACTGACTTTTTGGGCATGACAGAAATGCAAAGAATGAACAGATAAGCATACCCCAAATCCAGATTACGGTCTAATCAAGCTTTTCCTCCTGTGACTTTCCAAGTTTCCAGAGTCCCAGAAAGCATGATGCTCTGGGCATTTCTATGCAAACTGCCAAAGAAAGAGGTTTGCACAAATCATTTCTATGCAAACTGCCATATGGAGAACTTTTCTGCCACCAGTATTAACTCTCTCTGGCACGATGTAGAGATGGTGAGTCGAGTTTAAAAACATCAACTTAAACTGGTATTTTAGAGGAAATGTGATTTTTAAATCTTCTATATTTAGTGGATTTTTCTCAATACCTCATCCACAGTCTGAACCAAAAGGCAACAAAGTAAAAAACAGGTAAACTTTCTGGACTGAAAGCATGTTGTCATGGCAACGCCAACACATTTTCAGCTGTTTTATTTCCCCTTTCGCCTGGTCAGGACGCCTCGTTTCACCACAGCTATTTTCTGGCTTTAGATTTTAAATGCTGGCCGTCTATAGTGACGCTTAAGCTCATAGCGGTTTATTTTCACTCCTTGTGCTGCATTCACGATATCACATATCAGATATCAGCTATTTAGATAGCTTATGTGTTAAGATCTCGTAGTGCGATTAAATGCGTTCATTTTTTAACGTGTTATTTTTCCTGTAACAATAAATCAAAATCAGTGTGTTAATGTCACAGCTCTAGTTTAGAACAACACTTTCATATTAGTTGTAGCTTCATAGCCACCAACCACAGGGACGTCTCAGAAACTGTGTAAGAAATAACTTTTAAAAAATAATTTCATAACTAAACAAACATGTGTCTCATTTTTCTAAATAAAAGCGCTTCCTGTACTGATTGTTCTGAAATTATAGCTGTGCCTTCATTCACTCAATACATTGGAGTAAGACAAAACAACAACAAAAAAACAATGTACAGCAATTTGAGCAGTTTGGTTAATTAGATTAATGTTTAATTATTTAAATTGGCCCCAATCTACTTAAATTTGAAGGCTCTGGCATTGGCTGTGAAGTGTTATATTTATCAATTTCGTAGACAAAAAGAAAAACAAAAGTGGTATCGGCAGATCAGGCTTTTTAGAGATCGGTGATCGTCCAGAAAACTGCAATCTGTGTACCCCTGTTAATTAGTGTTTAGTTCTCCACAATAAAAGCACTTGACGTTTGATTTAATGAAAAAAATATATATATATTGCCATAGATTTGACACATTGCTATTTTTCTTCTTGACATAATTGAGGATTAAGCTTTCCAATTGAGCCAATATTGCCACACACCAATTTTTTAAGTTATATGCAAAGTTATATGTTGAGTAAAATGTTGATGTGTAAACTATAGCAATGACGAGAGGGTTGTAGAATGTTTTGTAAAGTGGCAAGTCAAAAAAAAAAAAAACTCCCAACATTCTTTCAAAATTATTATTATAAAAAGGAGAAACGCATTAACAGCAGAGAGGCGATCTACACCTAACAAACAGAACCTAGAACAGCCAGGCAGAGTTTATCGAAGCCGTAGAGCAGACTCACAGAGAGCAGCCGCCGACCTGACAGGATGTGAGCATAAAAAGTGAAACGTGAGTGGGAAGTGTGCAGGGTCACAAGGCAGCACAGTTGTACACACACTTGTTCTCAGTGACAAATAAAGCGGCATGCAGACGGCTAGTTTGGGGTAAAACAGGAAGCTTGGGGCTGGTATTTCACAGTGACTCAGCCTTGGCCCACGACAGACAAATAACTCATTATTTTGAGGGAAATAATAAAAAAACAAACAAAAAAAAAAAACAGGAGGCTGTGAAACATTAATGCTGGTGAACATTGAACCTTCGGGGTTTTATGTGGTAAAAACATTTTTAAGCTTTTAAGACAATAAGCTTGTTCTTCCAACTAGGATTTTTGTTAAAAATAAATAAATAAATAAATAAATGAAAGGGCTCGTGAAGGTGGGGAGCTTTTCCATTGGAGGGTGATAACCTTGAATGAATGGTTATGCTGACTTCCAGTCAAAGCAGAGAAGAAGTGAGAAACGGATAAAAAGCTGGCTCTACTCTTTGTATTAGCAAAGCTGGAGCTTTTGAAGATAATGCAGTCTCTAAAATATAAGCCATCTTTAAAATAGCTTTGATTTTAGAAAAATGTAATGAAATAATTCATGGTGATCACTTGTCTTGAAGCCTTTTAGGCCACTCCTAGGGAGTGTAAAATTGTTTTTCACACCTTTTCTGGATTGTGTCTGTTACACACCCACAAAATCTGTTAGCGGCTCTCCAGTGAGGGTGTTAATTTTTTCCCCCCCTTGTCCAGCCCAGATGGCAGCGTTGGCTGAGTAAGCAGCGATCATTGGGGAATATACAACTGGCCGATTAGAAGCTGATAAGGGCACAAAAGACAGAACATCAGAGGAATTCAGGGACATGCTGAAGTTCACAAAAACATTGCAAATCCAGTAGATTTTCTCACACTGTGTGACGTGTCAGCCACAAAGTGTATTTTATTGGGGTTTGATGTGACGGGACAACAGTAGTGTATATTTGTGAAGTGGAAAACAAAAGGATACATTTAGGGGTTTTTTTTTTTAAAAACATTACCAAGTGATGATTTAAATTTGTCTTCAGCCTCCCTGAGCCAAACCTTTGTACAATCATGTCTGGTTTTAACAGAAAAAAAAAGATGACAAGCATCTGCAAATATTACCTTTTCATGTCTTGTCAGATTCTCAGGTGGATTCAGGTCTTGACTTTGATGGGGCCATTCTAACACATTAATCTGAATTTATCCCTGCAGGAGAAAAGTCTGCCAACAGCATGACACAGCCACCACCGTGTCTCACCATAGAGGTGGTGTGTTTTCACTTCTACATAAACAGAGATTTCTATGCATGTTCTTGAGCTGTCTGGTCGTCACGGTGATGTTTGTTTAATGTTCAGCAGCAGATCTGTAGGGGCCTCAGTTGTATTGAGAGGTTACCCACCGTTTTGGATCCTGTTATTGGAAACCATTGGATTTTATTTTCAGGTGCCAAACAGTTTACTGAACTTTGAGAATGTGTTCTTGCATTATTATGCCAATTCCATTATATTAAACACATAAAATGTAATAACTGTAATATGATCCAATGTGGACATGTTAAAGGGGTGTGAATACTAAAACTCTAACAGTTTGTTTAGTTTAAATTCAGTCTTGACTTTAAAGGCTGCATACCATTTTTTTAGGGGTGCAAAGATTGCAGTTTTCTGGCCGATCATTGATGTTTAAAAAAGCCTGACCAGCCAAGTCCATTTTTGGCCGATACTGATTTTGTTTTTATCTGAAAAGTTGCCAAATGTGTGGACAAAAATCACTATGTTGGCAACAGTGGGATGACTATTGTTTTCATTAATGGTTTTCAGATATTTGCTGAAGTAGATAAGATCGGTTTCACATAAATATCAGCTGATTACTTAATATTAAAATCAATTTATTGGTCAGTTGATTATTGGTGTATCATTTATTTTTTCATAATAATCACAAAAACAAGTTATGGAGGAAATACAACCTGTAAAATTAGAAAAAAAAGCAAAGTTTGCATCAAAACATAAATATCCTGAGCCTAGAGTGAACACACGCTGAACAAACTTGCCAAATACTGAAACTGGCAGAAATCGGTTTATTTAATTTGATTAGGACGGTGCATATTAATCAATATTACCACAATTCATGGCAGTGTAAATATACAGGAATTAGTTATTTTTCTTATTTTTAATTCATTTTAAAAAACACATTTGACAATGTGTTCTCAAAGGTCTACTTACTTGACAGGTCTTCAATTAAGTAGACCTGTCAAAAAAACANTGACAGGTCTTCAATTAAGTAGACCTGTCAAAAAAACACATCTTGCTGGCTACTATATTCTCCCAGAAGTTATTACAATAAATGATATTATTGTTTTGAGACTTTTTTCAAGTAATACAATGGTAATGGCATAATAATGCAAGAACACATTCTCAAAAGCCAATAAACTTTAAATTCTAATGAAGATTTATCACTGGAACTGGAAGACATTTTAAATATCCAAAATAGCAACAACAAAAAACAAACAAACAAAAAAAAAAGCAACAAACAAAATGAATTATGAAGTCTCTGTAAACAAAACTGTTCTTTAAAAAAGAGCAAGTTGAGAAAAAAATCACAATGGACTGAAGACTAAAGAAAAATAAAACATTGCAAATGGCAATGACTGAGCTCATTTTAATCTATCATCCAATTTTTTTTTTTTTTTTACTGTTTATTGCAACAGGCCTACAACGCAAGAACATAAAAACAAATCACCTTGGTATAGGCAACAAAGAGGACACTGGTTTATTGAGGCTTTGAGCTGCTTATTCTACACAAATCTTATGGTTTCACTTGCATCATCTGGTCCTCCTACCGTGAGACCTCAAATGCAGCATCATACTGTATCTGTTGACATACAGCTAGATTTCTGCAAATGAAAAATGCTGCTTCCAGCAGTTTCACTTAAACGTTTAGGAACAGCTTTATAGCAAATATCACATTTCTCCTTCCAGCTCCATTGGCAGTCTAAAGTAGCAGATTTCAGTAGTTTGATGCCTTCTTTGTAATCTGAACCAAATAGCTGCAACCAAAGCATTTCCCCACATCAAAGGGAAGTATCAACACTAGCTTGCTGGCCTTGTATCAGGTGCATGCTGGTTTTCTTCTAATGGGAGTGATGGCTATTTGTTTTTGCAGAAATTAGAGTAAACTCATTCCTTTGTTTGTCAGATCTATAATTTGCTTCTTCTTCTTCTTTTTTTTAAGCGTCAGTCAGTGGTAAAATACTACAAGATACATTGCGCTGCAACACAAAGGCTTTCCTGTGCACCAGACTCAGGCAGGTTAAAGCCACAAGGCAAAAAATGCCACTGATAAACGCTGTACTCAAGACCATATCCTGTTTTTCTGCAACAAGAAGAAAAGTTTGCACAGTCACATACAAAATGCAATCTTCGGGGACACACAGCACGCACGCACACACGTTACGCTCGCTCAGGTTCTGCCAAAGCAAACTTGTAAATTACATGTTCTTGCTTGTTTGAATGGTCCCCCACCGGCTGCTCCACGCTGCATCAGTAGAACGCTACAAGCGCTGCTTATGGGTCCCCAGTGTCCACGTAAATGCCAAGAGACACAACTAGGCTAATCTGTCCAACGAACATGCAAAACAAGACAGCGCGTTCCAGCAGAGATCAGGATTCATCCACACCAGCTATTGTTCTGCCTGTTTAACAGCACCTTGAGTTCAGCTGGCGTGCCAGGCATGCTGCGAATACACCCTACAAGCCTTATTCTGACTAAAACACGACAGATATACACACACGCACGCGCGCGCGCACGCACGTGGGAAAACACACTCATACGTTTGTTGTTACTGGGGTGTGCAGCTGTTGCTGTATGTCCTCTTGAACAAAAGAGCGCCAGTTCAGTCCACTGAAACCAATCAGAAGGCACCAGTTTTTTTGGTTAAGCGCCCATCCAGTCTGCAGTTCAAAGTTTCCATGTGACCTAGTTCTCGTACAAGCAACAGGACTAACTTGAAGGAGTTTATTTTCATCACCTCAGAGACAAAACAAAGTGGTGCAAGACTGACTAAACTAGTCCCTGAGTTAATGATAGCAGCTAAGGTAAAGAGCTGGTTGCTCCTGATACACTAAAGTGAAGCTATACACAGTTTTTGTTCTGATTTATGACTTTGACATAGTCCAGCAGTCCAAAGTACTTCACTATAAACCACCTGCCTGTGAAAAGTATGATGCTATGCTGTCAGGTTGAGGCTGTAAAACAGTTAGTAAACCCTTATAAGTTATTGCACACTCGAGTCCCAAAGTTTTTCCCACGGCGACTAATTCAGCCAGTCGTAACAAAGCTGTATACAGCTGGCTAAATGCTTCCATTAAAAGGAAAATAGAGGAGAAAAGTGGAATTTAGCTGAAGAGTAACAAGCTAAGTTTGCGGGCTAGCTGCTAGCAGTGCTGCTGTTTAATAGAGAGAGAAAAAGGTTCAAAATGGACACGTAACGGGATGAATACCGGGTCATTTCATATTTTAACCGCGACATAATTATACAGCGTAAAAAATTCCTCCATATAGTTAGTACTGAAAGTTGCCTAGCATTGTTAGCGCTTCCTCCCTGCGGTAACCCATCTTCTGGGAGCCCGTTTGACAGTCACTGATTTCACAGGGAAAGACAACTTGGTTCTAACTCAAATCAAGCTAAAGCCCTGGGAACATGAAAATATAGGGCGAACTCACCTGTTGGTGTTGGTCCCACTGGGTAGTATTTTCGCTGAAGTAGGCGGAGAAGCGTGGAGTGGTCTGGTTTAGTTTAGGAAGTTCACACTTTTCACACACACACATGCACACGCGCACACACAGACCTTTCCTACTCACTGCGTCCCCAACAGCAACAGACAACAACTGACTGAGAATCCTCCCCTCCCTCTGCTGGGCCACCGCGAGACAACTAAGTCCCGCCTCCTCTTCTCTGATTGGTCAAATTTGGGAACAGAGCAAAATGGGCCAATTAAAATGAGCACTTTCTTTGCCCAATGGCTATGCATTAAATGATGTCCTTATTGAAGTGCTGTGAAAAGCTTTTTGGGCTTCTTAAATAAATCAGGATTTAGAATAAAATATAATCATTATTAATAATACTAATTATATGTCCTCTAACACTGGTGACAAATTACGCTGTTATTTACATTCACCTTAATTAAAAAAAATGTAATGAACCTTACCTAATATTTAATGTTTTGACATGTCTGCATACAAAAACTCCAACATTCCCTCAGGGGTTTTTTCCATAGATTTTTGATGAAGTTAATGTTTTTACACTAAAACATTGTCAAAACAGAAAAGTTTTAGTTATTTATTTTTGTTTACTCCTCATACTTATTCCCGTTTTACAGGTTTGTAAGTATTTCTATGCTGCTTTTTTCTTTTTTCTAACATATAATAAAATGTTTCTAATATACATCTGATTAATGTACTCTGAATAATAATAAATAATAATAAATAATAGCTTGTTATCTATCAAAGCCAGACTTGAACAAATAAAGATTCGATTTATGATTTGCATAAAAACAGTAAAGTTTTTGCATATTTACCATTTCAATCCACTTTAATTGGTGTATGCATTCAAATGGGATGATGAAAAATATTCAAAATTAAATCACATACCTTTTTGTTGAAGGACTAAACCAAAAAAACTTCAATCTTTGGAGTTGAAAAGGAAGGATTTCGTTTATGAAGCAATATTTGAACAGTTTTATTTGATACTGTCCAAACCTGACACCTGGCGGTGAGTCTCTGTTATTGTCATGTCTGCCACCGCAGTAGTGGGTTCACTGCGACACTCAATCAAGTTAGATCAAAGAGTTTTTTACACAAGCTCACACTGCAGCGAGATTAGGAGGAAAACGTGTTTTAATCTCACCTTTCATTCACTTTGCAAACAGATGGCTGCAGGCGGTTCGAGCAAACACACTGTGAGAATAAATACTTTATCACAGCAAGTGGAAGATTTAAATCTCCTAATCACACCAGACAGATGGGTGGAAAACAGTGATTAAATATTGTTTCAGTCAGAAAACATGGGCATTCTACTATATATATGTTTAAGTTTAAGTTGCAAGTATATGTCTTTCCCTTGTTGTTGTGAGTGAACTATTTTGTCTCCACTGATTTATGCTAACACAGCAGAGAATCGCCAACATAATGAAAAATAATACTGTTGACACATGTCAAACCTATTTTGGACACAGCTGAATATATTTCAAAGCAAACATGTCCATCTGAGTGATTAGTATTAGTATTAACGTCTATCTGAAGTCATATATTAATTAAATGCTAATATTATATTATACCATTTTAAAATGAACGACAAGATCCCATTTTTCATGTTTGATTATTTCAATCTACACAAAATAAATGTTTAAAGTCTACCTGTGGTTACTCAACATGCATCAAGAAGCTCAACCTCTAGGTGGCAGCAGCTCACCACTTGACTCCCGTGAGCATGACTCAAACTTTGCCAAGGGAATCCGGCAAAATGTAAACAATCTCACCTTGATTTCACTCTGGGGGTGTTGATGACATTACTGCATTCCTGCTGTTTGGTTTGTATTTAAAATTTAAATGTTTTTCGCTGCATCACTAGCATGGAATCCTATTTGATGAGATGTTGGGGTTGGAGTTGACAGCAAATACTGAAGGATTGTCCTTGTTACACCAGGATAATATCAGACACGAGGTAGAATAATCTTTTAGTAGTTTTAGTAGATACAGGAAATGTTAACTTACCTGCCTACCTACCAAGTCGTTCCGCGTACATTCAGGCACTTCTGTTTTTTTTTTTTTTTTTTAGCTTGAAATAAAAAATGAAAAAAACGAACAAACAAACAAACAAACAAACAAACAAACAAACAAACAAAAAAAACGTTAGCTTTTTAGTTAGTTTAAACCAAAATGAAAAATTGGATCGCAAACCTGTACTCTGACCCTACTCAGGATTAGGATTTTGTTGAGAGGAACTGCAACCTTGTAGTGTTAAAAGTAATAATAACTATTAAAAAAAAGTATCTAAATGGAGCAATAACAGTCAAAATTTCGGGATTATATTGCTTTTTGGGTACAAAAACGTTCAGGCATTAGCGCGGTGGCAATGCAGGGGTAGCGCGCGCGACCCATCCTCTACGTGGCCGTCGTGTTCAAGTCCTCTCCCAAAAGTTTCCTCACTCACCTTCCTGTCACATAAAGGCCATTGGAGCCTAAAACATGTGAAGGAGAGCAACTCTTTTGGGTTTCAAACATTTTCAATTCAAATTATGTGAGCATTTACAACAAATGAGCTAACAAAGTCTTGTGTTACAAATATTGAGCAATTACATAATGAAGATGCTAATTTGTAAATGACGACATGCATGTCAAGTTTTGAACTTCATTTCAGACCTAACATGAATAAACACAAACTAGTTCACATATAGCTTTGAACTTGATTCAGAATACTTAGGTGGGGAGCTATGAAAATTAATGAATTTGCATTATGTTGGGTAAACTGGATTTACAGCTGGTTTTTGTGAAGGGCCAAGTGGCACAATTCTAATCCCAAATTAAATGTCCTAATTCATATCATTCAAGCATCTTCAAAGGGTTGATGGTGATGCTGTGGGCAGAAAAGGATCTCCAGTAGCAGTCAATCTTGCAACAAATGTACAGAAGCCTCTGACTGAAGGCAAACCATTTTTTTACCTTTTCAATAACCACTTAACACTGTGGGACACTTTGTATTGGTTAAGCTAATAAAATCTCAATAAAACGCATTAGAGTTTGTGGCTGCCATGTCACAAAATGAAAACCTTTGAAAAGCACTGCAATTCAGTTTATTAATTAAGCACCAGTTAACAACAGTCATTTATGTTTCTTCATTTGTGTCCTGCATGCAGGTTAGCTGAACTCTCTCACCGCAGAGTTTCAATGTTTTAACAGATGAAGGTTAAAAGTTTGGATTGTTTAGGTAAAAGTAGCAAGACTTTCCTTGGAAAACATAATGCATCATTCATTTGGCATCAGGGATGCCTTCACAGATGTAGGAATTATTAATGACATGACAGCAAACACAGAAAACATCATTATGTGGTGATGAATAAGTAATTATTAGTAATTAGAGACAATCTCGAGTAAGTGGCAGGGCGTGGGTGTGTGGGGGTGCTGAGACAGGGAAGATGTGGAGATGATAATCTTGCCTTCCTGTTTGTTCAGATTTAGAGATGTAAGAATTAGCAAAAGGTGGCGATTACATTTTTATAACCCAGAAACATTACATTGGATTCTGACAGACCTTATCATTGGTAGATATTTTATTATGTTCTTCTGTGCTATGTTCCTTCAATGACCTGTAAGGAAAGAAGTAGATTGCATTAATTTTATAGCTGCTTTTCACAGCTTTTCAACTCTCATACCTCACAATGGCCTCTGTTTCAGTAGCTGTGGTCTATCCGTCACAGCGGTAGATAATGAAAAGGAAATCAAAAGTTAGAGCTGAGCAAGGCCAGTGGTGGCCCCACGAAAGGACACCCAAACCTTGGTTACCGTCTGTGCTAATCTACTCCCCGGATGGGGATTGAAATAAGCTTAATGTGGACGACTTTGTTGTTGTTAGCCAAAGGTGACTTCAGGTTCCCCCCACGTCCCACCTATAATAATATTAACATTGAAACCCTGGATGTGAGAGCAAATACAAAGACAAAATCCAATGTTGGCGCTCCCTCGTGAGTTCGCCTTTGTTACTGTGCGGATCAGAAAACCACTCTTTCCTCTACTGATGTCCATGCTTGGCTAAAGGCCGGGGTGCTGTGCTAATTGCAACATAAACTTGTTTTGATCTCTGTTAGAAAAATTACATTTGGATGACTTTGCAAAAGTATTCACACCCCCTGAACTTTTTCAATTCTGTCAGAGATTCAATTTATTTTATGTGACGGAGTCAACATAGCGCAGCATTGTGAAGGGGACAGAGACTAATATACTAATATGTTGTTTTCAAAATGTTTTTACAAAGGAAAATCTAAGAAGAGATATAAAAAGATATACAAAATGTAAATTTTCAACAGATGACTTGAATAGCATTAAACGAACAATTAACCTGCACTGATCTGAACTCCCTTTTGCAATGTTATAAGTGTTTTTTTTGTGTAAATGACAGTTATTCTTATTGTTAGGACTGCATAATACTAGAAAATCTAGTGATAATATCAGTAAATATTGCAATAACATTATCAGTTTTCTTATTTCTTCTTCCCTCTCTTCCTCATATGGGGGTTTCCAACAATCTGTGACCTTTAGCATCGGTATCCAGTGTGAGCTAACAATGATGTTAGCATGAAACATGCAAGTTCATAACACTTGGAATATATTATCCAACAACTGTTGTGCTCCAAACAGTTCTTTTCAATATGGAAATTGCATAAACTGATATTACACTGATGATATATTTGCAATACATTGTGCAGCCCAACCCTAACATAATTGTAGTACTTACTGAATGCGAGTTAAGATTTTAATTTGTAAAAGATGTTTGAAAAAAAACTTAACATTACATGAAATGCAGTTTTACTGTGAAAAATATCTGATAGAGAATGAATACTTCTGTAAAGCCCTGTGTGCGGAACAGTGGCCACACTGTGTCACCAAGAAGTTCAGGCCACAGTAAATTCCTTGTTCCTCTTTTCACTGTTTCTTGGAGATTTTAAAAAGCTCCTGCAGTGAGCATGGAAAACGTTGAGTAATATGTCAACATTTACATTTGGGCGAGTCAGAATCTAAAAGGTGCCCAGGCAGATGTGAGGATGCGCGGTTTCTAAATGTCATCAGCGTAGTTTGATGAAAAGGCTTTTTGTCTCCCTGAGGAACAGGAACTGTTTCCTCCTAACTCGCCTGCAGAGAGGACAGAATTTACTGAACACATTTAGCTCTGAAGTTTTTGGTTTTTAAAGTCTATGTGCTGAGACACACTCAACACATTAGAAACCACTCCTTTTGGTTCTGATTGGTTGTTTCTGAACAGCAGCAGAGCCAGAGGGTTTTTCACAAATTCTCTGTTTCATATTCTACTGTCAGACACATTTAACAAATATTCATCCATCCATCATCTAACACACTTATCCTTGCGCACACACATTCAAACCTTAGGACAAGTTAGAGAGACCAATTAATTTTTTAGAAATTCTACCTGCTTCAGCTTTTATATAGGGAAGTTTTAATAATGTTATTTTTGGTGTTTTTAACTCTGAGTTAAAAATTGATCTTGTGTTTTCTCCATTGAAATGTCCAATAGACATTGAACAAATAAAATATGAATTTCATTTGCCTGTGTCTGTTTTGATTTCCTAAATTTGTGTAAATTTTACATAATTCCCAGTATTGGCAAAACCTGGGCTTGGATAGTGACCTGGGTTAGTGCCACCTGGGTGTGGGTCGGTGTAAAGGCCGAGCTGGGAATAGACTGGCCTTCACGCCAATGCCAACATGAAGACCCTCCATGCAGGCAGTGGAGGTTGGTCGCATGAATGTCAGTCTTTCCTCGGACCTACCTGGTTAATTGGAGGTCTGTCTTTGTTTGGTCTCCTCTGTTTGTAATGAGCCTTCTGTTTGCAACCTGGATGTGGGTCGGCGCAAAGGCCAAGCCAGGCTATGCATGGAGACCCCTCGTTGATTCAAGGTCTGTCTTTGTTTGTAGGGAGTCTTCTGTTTGCAGGGGGACCTCTGGTTGGGTGGAGACTCTATGATGGCTATTTTCCAGAGCAAGTTTCAACTCCACCTTCAGGTCTGCAACCTGACCCTGCAGAGATTTCACTGTTTCCTCCTGTGCTTTGAATTTGGAAGCTTGCTCAGAGTGACTTTTGAGCTGATCCTCATATTTCAGTCTCACTCTGTATTCTTCAACCATAACTTCTATCAGATCTTTATTGTGGGAGGCGTATTTTTCAGCCTCCCTCTTGAAGTAGTCCAGCTGTTGAAGAATACTCTTGTCTGTTGTAACTTTGGAAGAGCAAGAAACCTTTGATACACCTGTAATCTGTGGTACGTTTCTTCCATGGTCACGTTTGACTTGCAGGCGACGTTCTTTTTCCAACATTTTTTGCAGTTTTTGAATCTCCTACTGCTGTGATTTGACTTCAGTCTGATATGCAATCCTTCGGTCTCGTTCCTCATGGAGTTCAAAAATCTTACTCTGCACTTCTTTTTTAAGATCGTCTACCTGCTTTTTGAGATCTTTGAGGTGTTGACTCGTCTCTTTCATGTCTTCCACTAAGGGGGTGATCTTGAAGCCAGCAGAGGGAGTCGTTTTCTGCTCGACTTCCAATGATGTTTGACTCTCCAAGTCGCCGGAAGGACTTGATTCCCCCTGGA
>NW_006800152.1:1029200-1036002 GCF_000485575.1 Poecilia formosa
TAGGGAGCCTTCAGTTTGCAGGGGGACCTCTGGTTGGGTGGAGACTCTATGATGGCTATTTTCTAGAGCAAGTTTCTGTTAGGATCTGTGTTTTCTGTGTAGTTTTTTCTGTGTTAGTCCAGTTTCCCCTGTGAATCTGTCTTCCCTGTTGATTGCTCCCAGCTGTATCCCGTTCCCTGATTACCTTCCCTGTGTATTTAACCCCACCTGTTGTCTTTGTCTGTGTCGGATCCTCGTCGTGTAACACCCTCGTCTCACGTCTGTGTCTGTTCCTGTGCTGCCAGTGATTTTCAGTTGTTTCTCCTGGTTTGTCATTAAATCATCTTATCATCATGACTACCTGGGTTCCCCGGCGTCTCTCTCACCACTCTCAACCACACATCATGACAGTTTCAACTCCACCTTCAGATCTGCAACCTGACCCTGCAGAGATTTCACTGTTTCCTCCTGTGCTTTGAATTTGGAAGCTTGCTCAGAGTGACTTTTGAGTTGATCCTCATATTTCAGTCTCACTCTGTATTCTTCAACCATAACTTCTATCAGACCTTTATTGTGGGAGGCGTATTTTTCAGCCTCCCTCTTGAAGTAGTCCAGCTGTTGAAGAATACTCTTGTCGGTTGTAACTTTGGAAGAGTTTGATAGACCTGCAATCTCTGGTACGTTTCTTCCATGGTCACGTTTGACTTGCAGGCGACGTTCTTTTTCCAACATTTTTTGCAGTTTTTGAATCTCCTCCTGCTGTGATTTGACTTCAGCCTGATATGCAATCCTTCGGTCTCTTTCCTCATGGAGTTCAAAAATCTTACTCTGCACTTCTGTTTTAAGATCGTCTACCTGCTTTGTGAGATCTTTGAGGTGTTGACTCGTCTCTTTCATGTCTTCCACTAAGGGGGTGATATCGAAGCCAGCAGAGGGAGTCGTTTCCTGCTCGATTTCCAATGATGTTGGACTCTCCAAGTCACCGGAAGAACTTGATTCCCCCTAGACCTCTGCTGATTCATCTTCCGGGTTAATGGGGCTGTCGCTGTCATCTTCCAAAGGGAAAATGATAGCGTCGTAGTCGACTTGGATGTTGAGGTCCATCATGTTGACCCATGAAAGCTCNGCAGAGGGAGTCGTTTTCTGCTCGACTTCCAATGATGTTTGACTCTCCAAGTCGCCGGAAGGACTTGATTCCCCCTGGACCTCTGCTGATTCATCTTCCGGCTTAATGGGGCTGTCGCTGTCATCTTCCAAAGGGAAAATGATAGCGTCGTAGTCGACTTGGATGTTGAGGTCCATCATGTTGACCCATGAAAGCTCAGCTGGAAAAGCGTCATGTTCACAAGTAATCTGTTGTTGCTTCATCCTTGTAGATATTTTGGTAAATTCTTACTTCTCTGAAAGGCGTGTAATATCTGGAATCGATATCTGGCTCTTTTCGATAAATTTCAAACGTGCTCTGAAGAGTGATCTGTCGCGATAGAACTGTGGAACAGATCTGAGAAAACAGTCTGTGAGCTACATTCAAGAGAGAGATTCCCTTGTGATATCATAGAGTGATGACATCACTGCTGGTGTCATTGATACCATTGGAGCTGAACATTCTATTGTAGCCTGACGTAAAAACATTTTGCTAGACAATGTCAAACATTGAGAAGTTTTAACTTTTGTTTTCAAACATTTGTTTTCAAGCCAAAAGAAGACAGAAATACACAGGGTAGGGTTGCTACCGGTTCGTAAAATACAGAATCGTCCCGTATTGAACCGATACGTGACGCGATTTGTTCCGTTTCCATAAATGTGAAACAGACACGCCTATCACACACATATCAACACTAAGTGTAACAATAATGACCAAAATAAAACACAGGAAATATTAAGGTCAGCTGCGGTCCGACGATGTTTCACGGTTGCCTAGAGACGGACACTACGCAGCCATGGTGGATTGCTATCAACCTGCGTCCTTTAAAATGTCCTCGACCCGATACTCCACCATCCTTAGAAGTAAGAACTCTGGCAGAAATAAAGACGTGAATGAAGAGACACACATTCCAGGCTAAACAGGCAGTTATTTAAAAAACATCGTGGTGCCGTTTGCTGCTGTGTGATGTGATTGATATCAGACAGAATGGATCAGGAGAGGAACACTGCAGACCCGTTCGCGTCTCTTTATCCCTCAATCATCTCCTGAGGCTGATACGGTACAGAACATTTTATTATTGTTTCAGTTTCTTATTGTGCTTTTAAAAGACTATTATGAATTGATTATTTGCTTAGGATGTTGAATTTGGATGATAATTTATTTCATATATAATAGTATCAGTCAAAGTAATATGAATGGCAATTTAAAGAACAAATCATACTAATAGATTAACAGTACGAACCTAAATATTTCCTACTTTAAAACGGTTTGTTTCTGTATATTTTATTTAGAAATGTTGATACATTTTGTGAATAATTGTTCAGCGATCATTTAAAGTATTATTTAACTTTTATTTTATTAACGTGGTTTACCAGTTTGGATAACTTGACTTCCTATCAATGAAGAAAAAACATGCTAACCAAGAATACACCAGACACAGACCTGCAGCCCAGGGGCGGTTCTAGACGGGGGCCAACAGGGGAACTGAAGAAATTGAGTGGTAGATATTTTTAACCTTCACAATTTTACTTTCACAATTGCCAGTAATAAAAAATTGAATTCTGTACTTTTAGCTGCTGTATTAAGATAGGATCACATTTTCCTTTTGCATCAGCTAGATCAGGATCTTCAACCTGAATCTGGAGACACAAGTGGCTCTTTGGCTCAGAATATTAAATGATTAAATATATCGCTCTGTTTTTGTTTTGTTTTTTTTACTTTTTGTTTCATTCTTTTTTAAGTGCTCTCCACAAATAAACACTGACTACACTGGCCCTCATGGTACATTTGGTCTAGAACCAGCCTCCAAACCTAAGTCCTTATTTGTATAAATATTTTGGTAATACTATTTTTAATACCAGAATGTTTACATAACTTTTATATTTTGTTTTGACGGAGGACACATTTTGAATATTAAATCAGGTGTTATGATCAATTACTCAGTACTTGATTAGATTTTTACCAAATACATTTTACACCTACTTCATTAAAGCTTAAATAAATCTACTCGAGTATAAATGTGTTAAAGGTATGCTACTCTGATTGGAGTACAATTTTGTTGGGCGTCCCTTATTTTGATTTCTGAAAGGTAGCAACCCTAAATGCAGCTTGAATAAAATGCAACTACATAGCATTTTTGAGAAGTCTGGATTGGTTTATGTGTAGTTACACGTTACTTTTGACTGTTGCTCATGGGGNATTTGTTCCGTATTTCTATAAATGTCCAACAGACACGCCTATCACACACATATCAACACTAAGTGTAACAATAATGACCAAAATAAAACACAGGAAATATTAAGGTCAGCTAAATTGAACTCCTCAGAACGCTGCGGTCCGACGATGTTGTCACAGTTGCTTAGAGACGGACACTACACAGCCGCGGTGAGTTGTTATCGTCTTAAAATATCCTCGATCCGATACTCCACCATCCTTAGAATTAAGAACTCTGGCAGAAATACAGACGTGAATGAAGAGACGCACATTCCAGGCTAAACAGGCAGTTATTTAAAAAACACTGTGATGCCGTTTGCTGCTGTGTGATGTGATTGATATCAGACAGAATGGATCAGGAGAGGAACACTGAAGACCCGTTCGCATCTCTTTATCCCTCAATCATCTCCTGAGGCTGATACGGTACAGGACTTTTTGTTATTGATTCAGTTTCTTATTGCGCTTTTAAAAGATTATTCTGAATTGATTATTTGCTTAGGATGTTGAGTTTGGATGATAATTTATTTAATATATAATAGTATCAGTCAAAGTAATATGAATGGCAATTTAAAGTACAAATCATACTAATAGATTAACAGTACAAACCTAAATATTTCCTACTTTAAAACGGTTTGTTTCTGTATGTTTTATTTAGAAATGTTGATACATTTTATGAATAATTGTTCAGCGTTCATTTAAAGCATTATTTAACTGTTATTTTATTAATGTGGTTTACCAGTTTGGATAACTTGACTTCCGATCAATGGAGAAAAAACATGCTAACCAAGAATACACCAGACACAGACCTGCAGCCCAGTGGCGGTTCTAGACGGGGGCCAACAGGGGAACTGAAGAAATTATACTAAATAAATGCCTTTTTTTGATATTGAGTAGTAGATATTTTTAACCTTCACAATTTTACTTTCACAATTACCAGTAATAAAAAATTAGAATTCTGCACTTTTAGCTGCTGTATTGAGATAGGATCACATTTTCCATTTGCATCAGCTAGATCAGGATCTTCAACCAGAATCTGGAGACACAAGTGGCTCTTTGGTTCAGAATATTAAATGATGAAATATATTGCTCTGTTTTTTTTTTTTTTACTTTTTGTTTCATTCTTTTTTAATTGCTCCCCACAAATGAACACTGACTAAACTGGCCCTTCATGTTACATTTGGTCTAGAACCAGCCTCCAAACTTAACTCCTTATTTGTATAAATATTTTGGTAATACTATTTTTAATACCAGAATGTTCACATAACTTTTATATTTTGGGTTGTCTGAGGACACATTTTGAATATTAAATCAGGTGTTGTGATCAATTACTCAGTACTTGAGTAGATTTTTACCAAATACATTTTACACCTACTTCATTAAAGCTTAAATAAATCTATTCGAGTATAAATGTGTTTTGTTGGGCGTCCCTTATTTTGATTTCTGAAAGGTAGCAACCCCAACTGCAGCTTGAATAAAATGCAACTACATAGCATTTTTGAGAAGTCTGGATTGGTTTATGTGTAGTTACACGTTACTTTTGACAGTTGCTCATGGGGAGAGACATTTCAGTATCTAAAACTAATAGAAAAAATTTAAGCAACGTACTTGCATACTGGATGTGGACCGTTGGATGTTAAATTCATTAGCAGTAAATATTCTGCTAATTATCAGTATTGAACCAAAGAAAGCAAGGCAGACGTAAGCCTCTAAAGTTGTGACGCTTTTTATGGGTCAAATAGACTCAAAAACAGCAGCTGCGCGGGGGGGGGGCAAACAAATTGTTTGTCAGGGGGCCCAAGATTCCTGGCGGCGCCCCTTTTGTAAGTACCGCATTCAAATGACCAATTTCTATCTGACTTGCTATGCGTTTGACACCAGAATCAAGAAAAAAGGTTTTTTATGTTTTAAGGTATTCTTTAAAAAGATTGTTTGAGATTTTAGTAAACGGTTACGACATTTATGAGTCCTCTAAAGTGGATGGAAGCTGTTTGGATTTTATCCCCGCCACTAGACCAGACCAAGTGCTCCCAAGTGTCCTGCTGTTGTGCCTTGCTAATAGGCTTCTGTTGTCAGAGCGTGGCGACCAGCTGCACATTCACATCCATGCTGACGTTGAACAGCAAACAGCCGTTCTCTGATCTGCCAGACTGCACAGACTTTTGGAGCTCTCATTGGATTTTTCTTGGTATTTAATGTAATTTTCTAGGCCATAACCTTTCTTCTTGAACTCCACGCCTGAATCTCTGTCGCCTCCTGTTTATTAATTTTTACTTCCTAAATCCATGGTGAGCCCTTGAAGACTAATTTGAAAAAAAAAACCTGCTTCATATCAGGAAATCTTTAAAAAAAAAAAAAAGAATATGCTGATAATAGCATTAGCATCATTTTTAAAGATGTGCTAACTCAAATAAAGAGGTTCAATTCTAACTGATTTGGATCACTAACTTTAACCTCTTATATTAAAAAGACGCAAAAATTAAAATGATCTTGTGATTAAACTTTGTTACTGAAATCCTACCGAATCTATAGCAACCACAACTAATGTGCCATACAAATAATATGAATTTACAATGTGACTTTGAAATCACTTTTTGTTGCTTTGATTTTTTGAATCACAACTTGCCAACCCACAGTACAACCAAAGGACTGAGTTCTGAAAATAACCCACAATTTTTACTGTATGAAAAAATTAGATAATAAGAAACACTTTCAAAAAATTGTGGCTAATAGTGGCAAAATGTTTAGCCATAGTGCCACCCTGAGGCTATAGCGCCGACTCAAGAAGAGTTTAGACAGAAATTGATGTTTGAAAGAACCATAAACTGCCTCCTGCTTATCTGAGCAGAGCCACTGTATTAATCATAAAACATCTTAATAATGTTCCCTGTTGAACACCAAGCACAACAAATGAGAGAAACACTTGTCTGAAGCAACACCTTCAGTTAAATTAGAAATGAAAATTTTAGGTAGGATTGTTTTATTTTAGCAAAAGAAAGCAACTGGTGATTTTTAGATTCGACCTACTGTTGAACATTTAACAAACTAATATACTAGATTTAAATTTGAGTAATTTCAGTGACTCATATAAGTGACACCCTCCATAACTCACACATAGAAATGTAAGAAGACAGAAACAGTGAGAATATATGTGATGAAGGGTTTGTGTAGGCAAACACGTGAGGAAAGAAGGCAAATAATAGAATCTAGAAGAAAACAGTAGCGGGGGGGGAGAGAATCAACCCAATGCACCACTGAGTTATTGTGTACCCACATTTCAGGCTCTATCATCAGATTAGCGTCAGACGTTGGGCGCCAGGAGTGTGGGGAGATAAGCATTTGTTATTTGCCTTGGAAATGAAAGTGTGTACTCATCTTGGAGTCCACTTTTGTATACCTGGGATGAAATGTCGTTTCACAAATCAGGAGATAATAATTATATAAAGTTAAATTGGATATATATATATA